>NC_056744.1:670300145-670405145 GCF_019279795.1 Protopterus annectens
GCAGAGTTTATTAGAATTCTTACATATTACAGCTTACAAGATTTGTTTACTGTTGCTGGGTTACGGCGCTTATATTTTGGCGCCATATTAGCTATTTAAATGTTTTGGATAACTTGCTTTTGTTTGTCTGAAGAAGTCCCACAATTTAGTGGGACGAAAAGCACTTCACTCATATTCATAAATAAAGTTCTTGTTTGCTCACTTGGCTTTGCGATCTTCAGTTTGGAATTACCCTTTGAGACTTGAAGTATTTACTGTTTGCACTTGCATTTAGTAATTGTTTGGGTCGTTTGCTTTTTCGGTTTTGCGGTCTTCAGTTTGGAATTATCCTTTGAGACTGGCAGCATTCACCGCTTGTATTTGTAACATTGCAGTTGTTTGTGCTGGGCTTACACTGTGGAACTATCTTTGTGACTCAAAGCATTTACTGCCTGCACTTGCCCTTAAAAGCCATTTGTTTGGGTCTGCAGTCCTCTAGTTTGTGTTTTTACAAGTTTGTTTTTTCCTCATTTGCAGCAGCTCTGGGTTTGACGTAGCTTTGTATGTTAGGCAGAGATCACCTCTGAGTAGGCGATATGCGACGGAGTAAAGTTGGAGTTTTTTGAGACAGTCTGCGTAGGGCATCTGTTTGAGGCTGGTAATTCTCTTTGTGAGGTATTTCTGTGGCCTTTACATTTGTTGTAGATGTCTTGTGAGGTACATACCAAAAGCGGCATTGTAGTCTATAATGGGTCTAATGTGTGATGAGTAGAGGGGAACAATGACCTCTTTTTTTCTGGATAAGAAACCTTTTTTGATGAGTTGTGCCATGTAGAAGGATTTCCTGACTACTGTGGCGATGTGATTATCAAAGGAGAGGCTACTGTCCACCTGTGTCCCAAGGTCTCTTATCACACTTTCGGTGTTAAGTATACTACTGCCTATGTTGTAGTTCATGGGTACAGAGTTTTTAAAAAAGAGGATGACAATGCACTTTTTCGCATTGAGCTTGAGGCCATGGCTTTGACACCAGGCATCTGTCTCAGTGAGGCCCTTTTGTAGGATGTCCACATCATTAGGTGTTTCGATTATGGCTCCTAGTTTGCAATCATCTGCGAACTTTGTTAGCCAAAGACCTTCTGTTTTAGCCTGTACTTCAGAGAAGTAGATACCAAACAGGAGAGGACTTAGGACTGAACCCTATGGTACTCCACTTGTCAATGGTCTGAAGTCGGATTTGGAGTCTGCTACTTTCACACTGTGGGTTCTGTCAGTGAGCCAGTTGGCAACCCATCTTGTGACATAGGGATTTATACCTAGTTTAGTGAGTTTATCTATAATTCCAGAGTGGGGGATGGTGTTGAAAGCCTTGGCAAGATCTAGATAGGCTGTGTGAACCACCTTACCCTCGTCTATGGCTTTGGTGACTGCTTCAAAGAAGTCTATCAGGTTCAGGAGACATGATCTGCCTTTTACAAACCCAAACTGGGTGGGGTCCAGAGTTTGGAGATTACCAATGTCTTTGTTTATAAGTTCCATGATGATACATTCCATGGCCTTGCACACCAGGCTCGTCAAACTAATGGGGTGGTAGTTCCCGGGGTCCGTGGTGGCTCCCCCCTTGTGGAGTGGGATAACCGTCGCTGTGCGCCATTCAGCAGGCACAAAGCCTGAGGTGAGGCTATGATTGAACATGGTACTTAGGTGGGGTGCCAGTTCATTCTGTAGTTCATGTAGAACGCAGCCTGGGATGTTGTCTGGTCCCATGGATGCTGTGTTGTTGGCTTTGGAGAGTGTGGTTTTTACCTGTGCAGCAGTGATTACAGGAACTTTGCATTCTTCCGGTATAGAGATGGGCTCTTTAGGGGGTGAGAGGGGGGTAAAGTTAGCACTGAACCTATCTGCCAGGATGCTGGCAATATCAGTTGATTCTGTATATTTAGTGCCATTGTGCTGTAACTCAGAGCAGATCTGAGTGTTGCCATTGAGATTCTTGACATAGCTATAGAATGCTTTGTGGTTCTCTTTAGAATCAGTGGTGATTTTGTTTTCATAACTAGCTTTGGAGGATTTTATCAGGGATCACAGCTTCTTACTGAGGCTGACCAGGGAGCTCCTCCACTCATGGGATTTTACTCTCTTTTGCAACAGCTTCTGTTGTACAGTTTGTTTACGGCAGGGGACCACCAGATTGGCTTCCTTTTTTGGAGGATAGCATATTGGTTCTGTTTGGGATAGCACGATCCATGCATTTGTGTAAGTGCTTATAAAGTGCAATTGTGTAGGATTCAGTAGTCGTAACTGTATTGTCCATCTGCATGGGTGTCATGAAGTTCACCACTTCTGTCTTAAGAAGCATGAAGTTGGCTATGGAGAAATTTTTTACCATGGTTTCCTTAATGGGGGGTGGGGGCAGGATGTGGATATCTAGGATAATTAGCTTATGGTCGGATCGGACCAATGAGGTGTTGACTTCAGGTGTGGAACACCGGTCACTCATGTTGGTAATGACTAGATCTAGGATATTGTTGCCCCTAATGGGGGTGTGGATAAGTTGATCCAGGGCATTGAAGTTTATGAATTCCAGAAAGCGTTGAGCGAAGGAGTTGGTACATAAGTAGTTTTCCCAGTTAATGGTGGGGTAGTTGAAATTGCCCATTATTAGGGTGTTTGGTTGAACCCTAATATTTTCCAATACATCAAGAAAAGAGGAGTGGGAAGCCTGGGGCATGGTGGGGGATATGTAGCAAGCTACAATTTGGATTGCAGTTTTGCCCAGAGTTAGTTGCACTTGGATAACCTCGGTTGCATTATGCTGAGCAACTAGCCTGGAGGTGTGGATATCCTTAATGAATATGGACACACCTCCACCTTTGGTGTTCCAGTCCAGGTTACATGGCCGAAAATTGTGGTATGAGTTATAATCTGGTAGTGCAGGGGTGCTCTCTGGAGCCGTGAACCAGGTCTCAGTCACTGCACAGATATTGATGTTCTCCATTTTAAGGAGTGCCTCGAGTGAGTGCATTCTGAGATTTAGACTTCTAGCATTGAGTAGCATCACCCTCAGTTTTTGTTACTATTATTTGTCATTATTAATTACACTTAATAATGCAATAATTGGAGTAATAGATGCATGTTTATTCCATTTCTCTTATCCTGCTGGCTTCTCAAGTTAATAGATTTTAAAAAGTGAGCTTCTGATGGTAGCAGTACTAATATTTAAAAAAAAAAACTGTCCCTAGTTATTTCTGGATTTGTCCCTGATTCTGGAGATAAAAGGCAGAGCTATGAAAGTAGCGGGTTTGCTTTCTGTAAATGTATACATTATATTTTCACCCCAGAAGCATGTCCACCTGAAATTCGGAGTCTGCTGTGCCAAGGGTCTTTAAAATGATACCTTGCACCTATTGTACTTAAAATGAACAGCGATAATTTCTGAAAGTGGTGGCAAAGCATGTACAAATAGGAGTGTCCCTCTGCTTGTGTGTAGTGCACCACAGAATCTGACTGGCAAATAGTTGTATTTAAATACAGCATTATGTATGTACTCATAGCTCTCAACGAATCAGAGACAAATCTCAACAGAATCAGGGACAAATCCAGAAATAATCAGGGACACTTAAAATATTAACCCAAGGCATTGATGGAATAAGACCAATGTGAATTAATACACATTTTCAGAAATAAAAGAGGTCTGTGGAAGGCCAAAAGAGGCCATATGACAAGCTGAACTTAACTAATATAGGCACTCAATCATGGGATTATTAGTTACATTGATCTACTTAATTTGTCATACTTGTAGTAATATAAATCATATATCAGATAAAACCATAAATACATACTACATGTATGACAAATAAATTAGATCAATGTAACTAATAATTTACAGTTAAATTAACACGACATATACTATATAGTGTAATTTTATATTTTTATCACTCTAGTTTGTTTGCTTTTTTGTAGGTTTTTTAGGTACAGTGATTATCCTTTATAGTATTCTGAACCAATTTTTTATATTCAAACAATTTTATTGATGAGTTTTATTGAACAACCAATCAAAGGTGCTTTGTAACTGGTGGTTCATCTATTTAAATGGAGAATGTATATGCTTTCAGATGTACTCTGAGGATGCCCTTATGTTTTAAAGGGTGAAAGCGCTTAGTACTATGTTAGAATTTTTTGTTTTTCGGTTTGTTGTTTGATTTATGGGTTTTATTGTGGACAATAAATCCTGACCGAGTGACATCTGTGAGCCTTTTTGTGGTAAACTACTGGACACTCTCACTCTCACGTGTGCCACTTTTATGTTTTGGCACCAAGTTGGAAGTTGCCATTCAACATAATAAAAAAAAAAAAAATTAAAAATGACCCCGGATCTTCTTCTTGTTGTCACTGACTCCAGATCAACCTACCTGTTCAATTCCTCTACAAAACTATGTGCTGCTGCTGCACTACACACCAGTCACACCACATGAGTCAGGAATCAAGGCACTCTCACTCTTACTCTTTTTTGTCACAGAAATCTTTTGGATAGCAGTCCATCTGCTGCCCACATCAAAACTCTAACTCAGTCAGTCTGCAACTGTTAACGATCGAAGATGCAGTTTGAGGAGGAAATGAGGCTGTCATATGGATCATGTAACCGCAACCTCCAATACATCTCCTCTGAGTGCAGTTTTCACACAAAAAAAAAATGTACGTTGAAATGGAAAAATACAAGAAGCTGCTAGAAATGGCCTGGAAAAAACAGTAATCTACATACAGAAAATAAGTGCTAATTATTTTCCATGTGTAGACTGCTGTTTTTTCCAGGCCGTTTGCAGTGTACTTGGTTTTAGGTGTTTTTGTAAAATGGAAAAATGTATGGTTTTGCCAGTACATTTTCCGATTTCAACAAATCACAGGTAACTTAAGTCAAAATCCAGGGGGGTGCAAGTACACCCCCTTGCACCTGCCTGTGGGTGCCCTTGTGCATGAAGACCACCTCCTTCTATGCCCTCATTAACTGAGTGATATATTTTCTTATTTAGGAGAGTTATTCTACCTTCCTTTTTCCAAGTACCATACCATATAGCTTAACTAAAGACTGCTGCCTGCACTCTATCTCTCTGCACCTCCTTTGTCTCAAATATCATAAAACCTTCAATGGGGGGTTTCAAAAGAGCTAAGACTTGCCAATATGTAAAAGAAGGAACCTTGGTAAGACCCTCTCCAGGAATATGAACTATGTCCCTCTCCACCTTTGTATCCTACTTACACTACCGTTCTTTTTGTGCACATTTCTTTCTTACCTCTATTATGACATAAACCCTCTTAATATTCCATGCAATAACGGTTAGATTTCTGCCCATTTCTGCCCTCTCCTTACCATAATGCTCATTCATCTCAGTCTTAACCAGGGCCATCGTATACCCCTTCTTCATCATGTCAACTGAACAGTTTAGAGTTTTTGCTCTATGCATTTATTAGCTATTTAATTCCTGAACTCTTATCATATGGCCAACAAACTCTCACAGAAAGGGTAAGACTAGCCACGTCTCACTGTGCAAAAAGGGGCCACAGCAACCAAATGTGTATCTTGATTTGTCCTCTCTTCATTCACAACACCAGATGTGTAATGCCTTCTCACAAGCCATGGTACTCCAATTAACTACTGCAGAGTAGGAATAAGCCAGCACCCCCCCATCTAACCCCCAATCCATTACTTGGGTGGTAATCCCCCAGCAGTGATAACCAGCTTCATCATGAATCACTTTACAAACGTTATCATTACTCCTCACCTTTCTCAGATAACTCAGTCCACAGAGGACCGACCATCCTCTTCCAGCTAAAGGATACGTCCTACCACTATTGAAAATAGGTGAGCGGTATCAAAAACATAACTGAATGAACAGATTACCTAAAATTAGAACTGTTACTATAGCACAATGTGATTCAAAATGCAGCTGTGTGAGCACACCAATAAGCCCAATCCAGAAGTGCCATGGCACAGAGGGATAGATTCCCTACTGTTCTCCAGCAGACCTGTGTTTCATTAGACATACTGATCTTGGACAGGGAACACAGGAGGCGAATGAGGATGGGAGTGCCCAAATTACATCACTCACCAATCCTAGAGAGAAGAAGGCAGCCAAGGCTCACTGCAATAAAGCATTGCTAAGAGCACAGGATGCCATATGCTGTATAAGCAGTGTGACACTTAGTTGAGAGGGTGAGTAAAAACATGCATGCACCTCCAGAAGGTAGCACTTGTGTAGCTCACAGGGCTGCCACTGGGTGTTAGGAGTTAGAGCATACCACAAGACATTCTTTAGCTAAGTCCATAACCACAGAAGTTATACATGATTATGTGCAGAGCTCATTGTCAATGGAGCCACCTTTACTGAGCCAGACAAACCAGAAGTAGAAAAAGATCAGGCAGCAACTGAATGTGCCAAAAAACGACAGAAAGAATATAAGGTGAAGGATCAGATGAGAAGGCAAGAAATGTGGAAAATGCATTAATACAGTTTCAAGTATAGAAAACTTCTGGAAGAATCTCATGTTGATCAGGATCGAAGGCAGGAATGGTTAAGGAGAAGTGAATTCAAACCATAAGATGGAAGGTTAATATTGCTGGCCCAAGATAGTGGGCTACGTACACATTGGTTTACAAAGTCCACTGAATATGTGGAAGAAACAGACAAATGTAGGTTTTGTAAAACAGAATTGGAAACAGTTCCACATCTTGTTGCTGGTTGTGACATACTAATGGCAGAAGGACTGCATACTGAAAGGTATAATAATGTGGCAAGACTGTTGCATTGGGGATTGTGCAAACATTATGGTAATGCAATAGTTGAAAAACACTGGAAACATGATCTACAAAGCTTCATAGAAAACAATGAAGTCTACATCACATGGGATCATCCATTACCAACAGTTCAAAAGAGAGATGCAAGAAAACCAGATATAGTGGTCCATGAAAAGAAGACAAAAGTAGCATTGATTATTCAGACCACTACACCCAGTGACTACAGTGTTTTGCATACAGAGAGAGACACAAAGTCATAAAATATCAGGATATATAGGCAGAAACAAGAGCAATGGCAGTCTGGAAGATATATACCCAGACGGTTCCAATAGTAGTAGGAGCAACAGGTCTTATATAATAGAATCTACAGTCATATTTAGATATATTACCAATACATGTAACTCCATACAAATTGCAGAAAGAGTCTTTACTGGGCAAATTACGAGTGCTGCAAAGAGCACTTCTGGCTGACATCAAATATTGAAACAATACTAATTTCATGAACTTTAATCGTACTTTGACTTAGGATTGGGGTCCATTCCCATCATCATATTAGAAACCCAAAAGACTTGAAGAAATTAAAAAGGAGTGAAGCCAGAAGATAAAGCAAACTTACTGGCCACCAAATTCATTTCCAACTTTACTCCTCTCTCCCCATCAACCTTCCTTCAGAAAATACCATTAAATATAACTCTCCCTGTTATCACTAGAGAACAGGTGCTTAATGCTCTCTCTAAGGCCAAGAACACTACATTAATGGGTCCAGACAGTATCCCAGGATGCCTTCTAAATAGTATGAACCATGATCTGTCAGGCCTGCTGCAATTGTTATTTAACTGTCGCATCCAAACAGGCTTCATGCCTCATGAATGGAGAACAGCAACAGTTATCCCTCTGTACATAGGCGGGCCATCTACAGACCTTGGAAACTGCAGACCCATAAGTCTCACTGCTCTCATATGCAAAGACATGGAAAGAATTATTATGGAAATGATCAGTAATGACATAGGAAACCTCCAGACACTGGACCCTACCCAATTTGGTTTCATCAATGGTAGGTCATGCCTAACTCAACTTAGTGGACTTCTTTGAGAAGGTCACCAAAGCAATGGATGAGGTCATTTGACACAATCCTCCACTCAGCCATTGTTGACAAACTTAAGAGGTTAGGTACAAACCTTTATGTAACCCAGTGGATAGCCAGCTGTCTCACTGACAGTACCCAGGAAGTTAGAAATGGGTAGTCCACCTCTACAAAAAGGTCATTCACAAGTGGAGTCCCTAAGGGATTGGTCCCAGGATAGTCCCTTTTTGGCATTTACTTCTCTGAAGTCAAGGCCAACCTCAATGGCCTCTGGCTGACTAAATTTGGAGATGATTGCAAATTAGGAGCTATCATTAAATCACCCACTGACACAAATATACATGAAAGAATGACACAGACAAACAACTGGTGCCAGAGCCATGGACTAAAACTAAATGCCAAGAAATGCATAATAGTATCTTTCAGGAAGTTATCCACCCCTTGTAACTATCATATTGACAATGCACCCCTAAAGGTTGACCTAGTAGTCAGGGACTTGGGGACACACATAGACAATAATCTGGCCTTTGACCATCACATGTCTACAGTAGTGAGGGAATCATTCTATGTTGTGCAACTTATAAGCAAAGGTACGTCATCTAGGTTCAAGGAAGTCATTGTTTCACGGTATTCGGCATTCATCAGACCTATCATTGATTGCAATGCTCCCTTTGGTTGCACCTAACCAAGCATATCCAACAACTGGAACATCCACAGAGGTTCCTCAGTAAAAAAATACAGGGCGTAAGTAACATGTCCTATGCAGACTGCCTCAAGGCTCTATCCCTGTATTCTATCTGCTACAGGCTGTTGAGGGGAGATCTATGTCCCATTCTATAGACTTAAACCTTGCCTGTGATATAAGTAGGACTTACTGGAGAGACAAGTATGTATCCTAGAGACTACCTCTTTTCTGGAACAGGCTCCCCATCCATGTGAAACAGAGTTCCTCCCTAACACAATTCAAGTGTAACTTGGACAATTGGATGGTGAACAGGATAGGTGATAGGACTATAAAGTGTGTAGTTTCCAGGCTGGCAGCATGGATAAGTATGCAAAAGAAGTGGGGTTACTGAATAGCAGAAAGGAGTAATCGTGTCCATATATCCCTTTCGTGTAGGGTCTTACACCATGTTGATGTTTACACAGGATGTGACTGACATCAGGGGGGTGTGTCCTCTCATTTCTAACCTCTTTTAAGCTTAGGTGCACGTTTGTGTGACGAGCTGCCTGGCTGAGTGTGTTTTTACAACCGGATGTATTCAATTAGAAATTTTGACCTTTGTATCAGCTATGCTGTGTTGTACAGTACTGTGCATGGCATTGCGCACTGAAATAGGGCCATTAAATTATGTTAATTAAATTGTAGGCCAGTGGAAAGCATCATAGCCAATCACACATTCTGCACCTCCAGCAGAGCTGTATAAAGTATGCATACACCAAACATTCTGAGTTTCCCCCATGCTCTGGACCATTGGAGTACAGACTTGAATTTTAACTGAGATAATTCTAGGGACTGCTGCAGGTCTGCTACATCTGTATGTACTAGATTTTAAGTCAATGCTGCTGGTGTTGCTGACAATAGGTATAGGCAGAGAAGGAGAAGAGTTTTCAGCCCAAGGGTAACCTTCCCAGGAGCTACATGCGCTAGAGATTATAGAGCACTACAGGGTGGACAGGAACATACTACAAGAACTCACTGAGTTCTGTCGCCTTCAACTCAGGCTCAAAGCCAAAAGACAGTAACCCATCCCAGTGGAAACAAAGGTATGTGTAGCCCTTATGATACTAACTACAGGTACTTTCCAAAGACCATCTGGTGACATGATGGGCATCTCACATGCAACTGCAGTCAGGATACTCCACCAGTTCCTGTATGCCATGCTACCACATGCCAGTGAGCATATATCTTTTCCCCACACCGCTGAGACAAGGGCCAGGAATATGCAACACTTCTACCATGTAACACACTACCCTGAAGTACTGGGTTCCATAGATTGCACTCATGTATACATCAAGGCACAACCCAATAAAGAGGGTCAAATTTACGTCAAGTGCAAGGGGTACCACTCCATCAACTGCCAAAGTGATTATCCTGAATGTGCATGCTGGCACCCTTGGCAGTTATCACAACTCCCATATCTGGCATGCATCACAACTGTATCAGATGTTTGCTAGGGGGGGACATCTCACACCGTCATTTACTGGGGGATGTTGGCTACACCCTGGAACCATGGATGATGACACCCATCAGAAATGCGCACACACCCATGGAAGAATACCATAATGAGGCACATGCACAAACTAGGAACATCATAGAGCATATGTTTGGGCTTCTGAAGTCACAGTTTCAGTACCTCAATATATCTGGTAGAGCCCTGCAGTGCCTTCTAGCCACATGTACACATATGTTCACAGTATGTGCTATGTTATGCAATCTGATCCTGTGGAAACAGCTGCAGCAGGATCAGCAAAGGGAAAGGATATACAGCCCCACACCAGTGCCTAGGTCACCACAGCCATGGTCACAGGAGGACTCTGAGGAGGAACCCCCTGCTGATGTCCCTATAGGCAGACATATGCATGCTCAATACACCCTGGCTTTGGCTAAGAAACAACACATAGCACACATTCATTGATGACCTAGGGACCTAGAGACTGACAACTTACTCCTACTCAGATATATTAAACTTGGTGCCAACCAACACAACCTGTACCTATCCATGTATTGGCTATATACTGCTTGTATCAGACAGAGTCAGCCCTGAACTACAGTTCTGTCAACTGCTGCATTCAGAAGGTAAGTCTCAAACACAGTACTTGTAAGGATTAGTATGATATGGGGTTGTATATATGGATCTGCTACATTTATGCAATAAATATAGTGAGCTATTTGGAAAGAAGTAACATCCACACGGGACTCCAGATACTCAGTGCACTATCATATGTCCTTTAATAGTCACTAGGCCTCATGCATGGAATATTCACTATATCAGTCAAAGGAGATGTTAACCAGTGGGGTTACATGATATTTGGACTACTGTGTATCTCAGCAGAACATGCAGTGTCATTTTCCCACCGTGAAACCAGCAATGTTCTGATTTTACTGCTGAAACAGTAACTCATCAATGATATATCAGTAGTCCAGGCAATCTCTGGGCAGTAACATAGAAATCGATCATACATTGTATGTCTCACTTAATGCAGGAATAGCAACATACATATTTATGCTGCTGAATATGTGATGAATGACTCCTCCCTGTCTGGCAGCTTGTGTGGCTCAGTGGACTAGGAAAGTTAGCATGGATGATGGTGTTGATGGTTCTGATCTGTAAGTATCCATATCTTTTGGATGTGAGGTATTATTATGTTGTTTTTCTACAGAGTGTCAGTCTGTGTGTGGTGTAATATTAACCTCTGTCACATATTAATTGCATCATATAGCTGAAGAATGACGTGGACAATGTGAGTGAAGAGCAGTACTGCAGACACAGGGACAGATGTCATTGTCTGTAGCACACAAAATCCCTGACTAGACTACAGGTAGATGTGGCCCGGAGTCAGGTAATAAGTGCTGACAATCCCACTGGGCATGCTCATATGCTTTATTAAACAGAGCACAATTCTGTTGCAACTTGCTCAAAATTACCTGTTATGTATAGATATGTCTATACATACATATATACATACATATATGTATACATATCTGTCTGTCACTATCTCACCCATAGAGAGTATACTATCGCTATGTATATACAAATAGATATATACCTATTTATACCTCTCTCTCTCTCTGTATATATATATATATATATATATATATATATATATATATATATATATATATATACATATAGATATATATAGCTATATATATAAACATACATTTCAGGTTACACACACACACACACACACACACACACACACACACACACACACACACACACACACACACACACACAAACACACAAACGCACACACATATATCTTTCAGATACACAGCTACATTTCTATATGCATCCTTGTTATATACATAAATATGTGTGTGGATTTCTGTGTTGTCCTATATACCTTGATAATGGTGAGTAAAGCTGCACTATCACACATCTATAATGTTGCTCAAAGGATCCAAAGTAAGGGCTCAACAGTACATAATGCACTTACCTACAGACCCCTGTAAACGCTGGATGTCACCACACATACAGCAACAGGCGAGCAGTTAATGTAATGTTTTATAATGTTGTCTAAGCACACATGGGCAGAGAACATTGTTCTTGCCCACAGCCTTGCCCATCCAAATGCAAACAGCCACATATGGCAAAACTGGTAACTGTAGCCACATAGCTAGGATAAATAACAGTTATCTAACTGCTAGGCTACTAGATGCAGATAACAGCATGAAGCAATTTCACTTTGCACACCACTGATGCTGTTCACCTCAAGCCTAGTTTGTGTATTCCACAAGTAGTTTGTCTGCAGTCATGTCTGAAATAGACATCAGCTGTGGCATTAAAAAGAAAGCCACTGAGGTAAGTCAAAAGACAGTTGTTCCAAATAGCGTACAAAGTATTTTATTTGACCGCTTTCGTAAAAAACTTCTTCAGCTGTGGCATGTGTGATAAGTACTGTGGTCTATAGTGTGTAAGAGTAGTTAAGTAGGGGGTTTAATCTCAGTCCAGCCACTTGGTGTGTGTGTGTGTGTGTGTGTGTGTGTGTGTGTGTGTGTGTGTGTGTGTGTGTGTGTGTGTGTGTGTGTGTGTGTGTGTGTGTGTGTGCATGCATGTATCCCCTTGCAAAACAACTGGTAATCCCCCATTGACTATCAAACTGCAATAGTTCTGCACCTTTTGGCACTGTAAGTTGCTGCTGGTTTTTAAACTCCCCTCTTTTACAAGGCCTGATGATGTCATCACCCTTAAGACTACCAGCTGCCATTGGAATGTCAGACTTAAGCCGTGGCATATGCGATAAGTACTGTAATCTATAGTGTGTAAAACTAGACAGGTAGGGGTTCTAGTCTTTCTCCAGGCCACTCAGAGTGTATGTGTGTGTGTGTGTGTGTGTGTGTGTGTGTGTGTGTGTGTGTGTGTGTGTGTGTGTGTGTGTGTGTGTGTGTGTGTGTGTGTGTGTGTGTGTGTATCTCTTTACGACATAAATATGATCACCTCAGTAACTTAGAAAGAGATAGGGTTTTGCAGTATTCTGATTGTAGCAGGTGATGTGGGCCTCCAAATCCCTGACCATAACTAGGTCTGCTGATGTCATCAAGCATAAGATGTCCTAAAGAGATAGTAATAGCAGACTTTAAGTGTAGCTCGTGCATCACGTACTGTGATCTGTAGTGTGTACCATTAGATCGGTAAGTGTTCTAATCTACATGCAGGCAACTTGCAGGGTGTGTGCTGTACCATGTCCTGTAAACAGTAACTGGAAGTGGTGCTATCCTCAATGCAGCCAGGTTTGTGTGTGTGGCTGTTAGAGCATTTTACATTAGCTTATGAATTCATAGGATCTTTGAACTTTAGTAGCATAATGGCCCTACAGCCCTCACAATCCTAGCCACATTTATACCCTTATTTACATGATTGGCACATATTGCTCCTGTCCACGAGGGACACAGGCAGAAGCCCTGTGGTGAAATGATGGTCACCCAGCCAATAATACAGTTAGCATCTGATGAGGACCACTGAGGTGCTCTGTTTGCCATTAGGCAGGATTCTGTTTCAAAGGTGTGTTAAAGTCTGCTAGACAGATCTCTCAGACCAGCATGTATTATTAATCTCACATACCAGGTTAATGTCCTTAGAGTGAGTAATCCGTGTACCATGCCACCTACGGATATGCAGCATTTCAAATCAAGCAGGGTTACACATCGCCCAGCATGCAAGGCAGAGATAATTTCTGAATAGTCTTTATACCACAAGCTATGATGACCATTGATTTCAGATGACCCCCATTGATACTGAAGACATGAAGTTCCCTTGTGAGGGACCATTGTATTGTGAGGAATTGCCAGTAGTGCTTGGGAAGGTACAGTACCAAATGGCTATTGCACTCAAATATTGGCATGCTGAGGGATGAGTACATGGAGGTTATGAGTATGTCATTTTTGGGTGGCAGTGCCTTCAGTTATGACATATGATTCCCATCTTACCATGGTGAGACATGATTATCTCAGCTTCATTAGGTGTAAACCAGTGTGACCAGGCCTGTGTGCCCAGGTCTATCACTCCTGAGTATCTACATCAAATGTTGCGACTGATGTGCTACTTACCAAGAACATAGGTGTTATCGATGGAAATGATACTACATATATATTTGCATGATGTTTATGGCCATTACTATGTCAACAGGCATTTTTTCATCAATACCCTCATGTAGGATATTGACATAGCTCACCGATTCTATGACCACTCACACTTTGCGGGCATTGGACAACATTGTCAGCCACAGACATTCAGTATTCACTTGTATCATGGTTAAATGGATTCCAAGCAGTACAGGACCTAGGACTTAGCCTGGTTGAACATTGCTGCTTACAGATCAGCTACTGGAGATGGATTTCCCTATTTTGAGTGTCTTCCATCAATGAGCCAGTTAGTGAACCTATAATGATATTACTGTAGATGCCTAAGTGGGTGCTTTTGTAAATGATGCCGAGTGGGGGTTAGAGTTACACCGCTTGGGTATGTCCAAGGGTTTGTATGCCCTGATGTCCCCTCACCCAGGTCCTTGGTGACTGCCTTGGACATGTCCACCATGTTTATTAGCCATGATCTCCCTGTCAGAACTCCAAATTGTGTACAGTCAACTGGAGATCACATATATTTTGCTGATCAGCTCCATGATGATTTCCCCCATGGGCATACAGATATTGCTACTCAGGTAGATATGTCTATAGTTCTGGTGGTCAGTGGAGGCACCATCTCTATGCAAGGGAATAACAGTTGCTGTTGTCCAATCAGCTGGGATGCAGCTAGTGGTTTCAGTATGATTGCAAGGAGTTCCCAATGGTGTTATTAATCCTTGTTGGATCTCATGTAGGATGCAACCTGTGATGTTAGCATGTCCCATAGAGGCTGTGTATCCTCCACAGGGAGGACAGCTATGACCTGCTCTGTAGATATGGAAGGTATGGGACATGTTGTAGAATGTCATGTGGCACATGTGGTGGTGGCAGGGGAGTGAAGTTGACGCATAACCTGTGGGACAACAGGTTAGCTATGAGTACAAATCCATTATATGTGGTATCATTAAGTACGAGCTCACCAACAATCTGAACCTGTCCTCTGAGATTACACATGTCACTACACTGTGCGTTGTGGTTCTGCTTTGTGGGGGATGCTAATTTAGTCACATACTGTTTCTACATAACGTCACAAAAACAGTATGTACTTGTTTTAGCTAAGGAGGTTGTGCCTCCAATTTAGGGGGCACCCTCACCCCAAATGTCACACAGCAATGCCCACCTCTTATTGTACAGCCTGATAATGGCAGCTGTCCATCACGCAGTATTGCTGTGCCATGAGGAGCTCATGTTCCTCCTGTCAGGTACAGCCAAGTCTATGCAGTTGACTGCTGCTTATATAATGCATGGGTGTAGAGCTCTGCATACTTGTCTGTCCCATCTGAAGTGCAGTCACACTATGTAAATCATCCTACAGGAGGTAATACATTGCTTTGTTGAAGTATATGTCTGTATTTTCTGCAAGAGGGGGGGTTGGTCTGATAATTTTAATGAGACTGATCTGTGGTCAGATCTCACCAGGGAGGACCTTACAGTGGGTGGCTGCAGTGGTCACCCATATTGAGAAACACATGAAGCACTACATTGGCTCACTTTGTGGGGGTGTCACACCACTGGTCCAGGATACTTTAGTTAAGGACATGGACTATCCTTTCAGCAAGTGAGCTTCAGCATGACTAAGCAACACAGTTGATGGTAAATTAATGCCACCCCAAACCATAATGTACTGATATATCTTGATAGACACACATTCATTAAAATAAGCACAACAGGTGCCTGAATTTATGTATCTGCTACTTGAGCTGGCAATGCAGTGTCTCAGGGAAAGCACAGTGTTTCACTAAATCTGGATGTGTATCTATCCTTAATGCTTTATGTATACGCCACCTGCATTACCTTGCACATTGTCAGTTTGAGGTCTGAACACGTGGAAAGATGTGTTTTCTGGTATGACTGTGGTTCTGTCCACAGCCGTGAATCAGGTGTCTTTGACTGCACAAATGTCTGCATATTCCAAGATGGGGACACCTTCCACAGAGCAGGTTTTATGTTGCCATTCCCAGCATGTAGCAGCATAACCGTGATGTTTTTTGAAGATGGTGTTCTCATTGGAAAGTTTTCCCTCCAGATAGTGCCTATAAGATGCACTGTGGGGGTGTCAGCAGCCTTGGCAAATACACAAAATCCCAGGAGTGAGAGATGAAGATCATCTCTGGCAAAGCATTAACGTCTGTTGAGCAAGTCATTTCAGACAGACATGTAGTGGATCCCCTTACAATGACACCACACACTAAGGCAATTACTGACATCCATCATTTTCTGTGTGTATTGAGCCATCATCCTAGGTGAAGGTTAAATGCAGCTGAAAGCTATGGGCATACCCGTGAGAGACACAAAGTGTCTAACCTCAGTCAAGTGTCTGCATACAGTCCGATGATGTATGTCCCTAGTCATACACACCTGTAGGACATATGATTATGTCACCTGATATTCCTTGATTTGCAGCAATGTAGCAATGTGTGGTATGGTGTATTGTGTCAACCCACAGGCAGCTAACTGTGACATGTCCCATATGTAGCCTGATGACACAGACATCAATGTGTCTCAAGATGTAATCACCTATGAATAATAGGTTTGCTTTTGTGTTTAGCCTAAGTTGTTTGACCAGAGAGACAGTGGTGCATGCACTATTATGTGTAATGTGCTCTCCAGAAGTAGGATTTTCTGAGGTATCTGTTGTTTGGGAATGTGTCTGGTTAGGATCTGCACACATGCAGGTGTTTGTGATGTAAGTGTGGGTGGGTGGTGCAGGAGGTGAGCTGAGCATGCTGGCAAAATGCTCATTGCCATGTGTACTAACTGCTGTGTGAGACACTATGGAATCATGGTTTGAAGTACAGTCACATCTTTCGCATGTTGTGTTTGTGTGGCATAGGAGTGGAGGGGTGGGGACACTTTCTACATCTCATCAGCAGTCATTGATAGTGCCATTAACAATACAGTCATGCTTGTATGTACGTCACAGTATGCCATTATTAGGCAGTGTAATGGCAGATGATGAAATGCAACATGTCACCTTTATGTAGGTCCCCTAAGGTAACACAGCACGTGACAGTGTGCCATACAATGCTTTGCCAGCCACGTGGTCCTTGGATTGTCCATAATGCTTTCATTAGGCATGGTCCCAATACTATACCTACAAAAGTGATACTGTGCAAGTCCTGCAAAGTTAGGGTCATGCTGGCACACCTTTGGGGTTGGAATCCTGAAACTCAGTGTTTGTAGGCACACCTTGCAGTGAAAATGTGGATGCCCATACATGCAAAGTGGACTTGTTCAACTTTGCTGACATTACATTGGTCTTGCAAGAGTACAATGTCTGTCAAGCAACCACACAGCAAACTGGTTGTTGTGTGACATGATGTGGGAACACAGACATGTATTCTGATTACATAACTGTACAATATGATATACCTAGGCATGTGGCAGGTGGACACACTTTGGCTAAAGGTGGCCAGTCCTCTGCAGTAGGCCTCACAGTAATGTCATGCAGATATTGACCATTAATCTGCTGAAGGACAAGGTGCATGAAGTGCCTTGAAATTGTCACCTATGATGGATCACCACAGCTGTGCTGCTTGTTTCAGCAAGTCGGGACATCTATGTCACTAGACATTGCACATTATATTGTGATACTGCAGCTTTGTTCCTAATAATCATCTGGTCAGTTCCCTAGTGATATACCTCTAACCCTGGTACAGAAGGCATAATACATGCAAAATCCAACTGATTGCTCAGGTCATTAATCAAGGCATCTACCTGGAGGAGGGTATGTGAAGCCTGCAGAGCCTTTCATGATGTGGGACAACCACATGAATGAAAAAACAGGCCGTGTCCTGCTTCTCTTCATGAGCTTTGTAGTAACAGTTTGCGTGTGAAGACAGAAAAAGTATGCTATCCTATGACAGAGTGGTTGTGGTGAGATCAGCAGTAGTAGCAGCCAGGCACCAACAATTCAGGGGATTCCCCTGCTTTCTGCATTCTTCACAAGGTAATTGCGTCCTGTCAGTACACACCACTTGAGTAGTGTCCAACTACAGAATACCTCTGTAAAACCTCCCACCTTACCTTTACAGGGTATACATATTACCCTGCCCTCCATTGTTTGTCTGTGCTCTGTACAAACACCTCGGATGACTCTTTTCTTGGAACATGATGGAAGTAACTACAATACTTAGTTGCACCGAGGACAACTAGCATGTAGTGTCAAGCAATGTCCCTAGATCTCTCAGTCATCTGATATGCAAAGCCATGAAAGGAGTTAGCATGGAATTGATCAGTAACAATGTCATACACCTACTGACACTGGACCCAATACAGCTTGTTTTGTTCAAGGGCAGACCATGCCTACCTACCATAACTGGTGGACCTCATTAAGTGTTACATTATGCAATGGATGATGGGAATATGACTCACTCCACCTGCCGTGGCCTGACAAGGTGTCTGACAATATTAGGCTAACAGGCATTGCTGAAAACTGTGTATGTTATTTATAGAGTGGTATGTTAGCTGGTGGATAGCTAGGTGTCTGATAGTCATAATCTGGGAAGATAGCACTGGGTAGACCTATGCTTCATTGACTCCAGTCACCAGTTGACTTCCCTCAGACATCATTAATGGAGTACCTCTTGTAGCCATTCCCTGCTCTGCAGTCACGGACACTGTCAGTGACCTCTGACTGACTACATTAGTAGGTGATTGCATATTAGGAGCAGTTACTGAATCCCATACAGAACCAACAGTTATGCAGGATGGCCTGAGACACACATTCAGTAGTTATCAGAGCCACTGGCAAATAGTAAATGCAAAGGACAGCACAATACTATCCTTTTGGAAATCATCCACCCTTGGAAAATATGGTAGTGTCCACAGACCGCATGTATTTAAGCCATTACTCATGGACTTATGGACAAAGAGAGTAATGTAACCTTTGACTTTCACTGGTAAGTAAGATGTGGGGATCCACTCAATTTTATACAACCTATACAGAAAGGTATGGCATGTAAATCCCAGACTGTCACTGTTATACTATATTTGGCACTCATCACACCTATCACTGAGTGCAATGGCACCTTTGCTATGTCATTACACAGGCATATCTTACAACTGTAGCAGTCACACAGGTTCCATGGTAAACCAATACACATTGCAGATAACATGTCCGATGCAGTCTGTGTCAGGAGTGTACATGTGTAGTCTGTCTCCTACATGCTTTGGAGGGGATGTGTAGGGCTGCCATACAGGGAGGTGTCAGATCCCACTGTGTACCTCCTGCTTATCCAAGACAACACTAACACATATATTACCTGTTCTACACAACTAGACAATCACTGTGGTACAAATAGTACATGCTGGAGAGAGAGGTATGTAACACAGACACTACACCCTATATGTAACAGGCTCCCCATGCATGTGAAGCACACGTCTGCTGTAATGCACATTATGTGCAAGTTACACAATGTGATGCAAGACAAGTCAATCAAAACTGGTGTAGGACAAATGTCTATAATGGACACTGGAAATTTGTAGCTGGGTCATCTCCATCACCACAGCTTGTAGATGTGTTAGCTCCAGAAACCCTGGTGATACTTATCAAGGGTATCAGACCATTTCATAGATTAGGGATGCATGAGTATGCTGCCTGACATCATTCTCTTTGTTAGCCTGCTATACACATATGACCCTATGGAGCCATGCACCTATACTGCTCTACCTTGCTGGAGACAAATTTCTTCTGTGCTGACATTCCATCCTGTGCTGTGATGTCTATGGGTTTATTGCTGCTGTGTATCCATAGTTGTCTCCTACAGACTCCTGAAACTGAACTATAAACAAGTCCATGATACACTTTTCCTTGTGTAAGTATACAGCCATTACAACATCATACAACATAAGGTACACAAAATTATGTGGCTTACTCATTAAAAATGTTAGCATACGGTATCTGTCAGTGACCAGTACAAGTGACATGGCAAAGCAGCATTGCATTACATGATTACATATTAATTTATGTAGTCATCCTGTGCATCAGGCACATCATCACTTGCACAGGGTGTTATGTGGTGGTGCAGGAGGCCTAGGTTGATCAAATAGGCTGAAAGCATGTGTGTGAGTCAGGAAGGTAAGCAGGCAAGATGGACCATGGAGATGTGCCACGTGTGTCTCTAGGTGACCTGAATTTGACAGTGGTATCTGAGTGTGTGCATGAACACAATCAAGCTCAGTGCTATCCTACATATGTGCATGTTGGACAGCTTTGAACCATGCATGGCAGAGCTGACAGTTCACCGTCTCTTCCCCCGAACATGGGAACTGGCTCTGCCAGGAGTTGCATTGGCAACTCCATGGCCATGGTCAGAAGTGGTGCTTGTACCTGACAGTGACTGCTGTCTGCTGGGACTGTGTCCTCCATGGGAATGCCCAGGGCCATGAGCCCCTGGCCTGCCATGTCTTGGTGTGGACAGCACATTCCCCTCTGGAGCACTGGAGTACTGTCACTACAGGAGCATGATTGAGCATGGCCACGTTGACTCTCAACAGATGTAGTTACTGACATACGTTAACGAGTCTGATGCTGAACTCCAACCAGATGTTCCATCACAGACAATGTGCATTCCAAGACAGATATTCTGTGATCTATCTCAGACCAACTTCTTTCCACTGCAACAGTGAACCGATCCAGGGTATCACCAATGTGGTGGAGGCAGTCACAGATGTCAGACTGTGCTTCATCCATAACCCCGAGCTTTCATCTGGAGTTCCTTTTGGAATGTGCCTGTGCCTCTGTGATTACCCAAAACATGAGGTGAGTGATCCATGATGAGACACCTGCAACAGGTGGTGGAAGCACAGCAGGCCTTCTAGAAACACCCCTATCAATCCAACTGTGTGGAACCTCCCAGCTCTCTGGCTAAAGCCAGTGTCTACAGTCTCTGGAGCCATATTTGCCACACTTTCCTGTTCAATGTCCCCACCTTCTGACTGTGCAATGTCTGTGGCCTCGAAGGACTGGGTATGTTTAGGTATACTGACTGTTTGTGGTGATAATGACGACAGAAGAGGGATGTAAACCTCTGGGACAGATTCAGCCCATGAGAACCCACCTGTGCCTCACTTTGGCCACCATCATCATCAAAGTCTGAAGAGACACTGACATCAAGTTGTGTAGGGGCAGAGACCAACCCCTCCAGTCACCTGTGTTAAGGAAGAGAAAAGTGGTACATTAATACCTGCACTATTATGCTCTGCAGTACTATGTTGCAAAATATGTAAAGCTTTATACACTGTTGTCACTATTACAGACATGTTTAACCCCCAACCTCATATAGTAGGACATGAGGACATTACTTTTCCCACAAACATCTGTAGTTACTTGTAAATAAAAGGTCTTTAGACTGCAATCTCATCAGCAACAATGAGGTACACTGTTGACATTTCTGAAGACTCTGTACAGTTGACACATATGGTAATCTGTAATGCCCTGACACCACTGTCACATTTATCAGTGTGGTCACACCTACAAGGTATAGGTATGACTCTAAAGTGTGTATAGTCAGAAAATATATGTGCAGTTGGCAATCATGCTGACAGAACAGCAATCCAGCCAGCAGGCCTGGGATGACATTTTAGGGAATACATTACAGTAAATCTACATCTGTAACAAAACAGTGTTGTACTTACCAGGAGCAGTAGTTACTTTGTTAATTGTTATGTTGGTCAAAATCTGAACACGAGATTCAAACTGCAGTTAAATTCCTCCTCCTCTCCCAAAGAACAGACACTTGACACCCACTTAAAAGTATCTACACCCTGACATACTGAATGCTACAGTATTTCAATGCTGATCAAATTAAGCCTGCCTGGATGTTCCTCTGGTGTGGAAACTGTGGCACCCACATCCACGATGTATGGTGTGATGGATGCCTGGGAGCTGCCATGTGTTCCTAGATTTGCCAGGAATTCCTCAGTGGCTGAGAGTGGTTGTTCTGCTGCAGGGTCTCCACTGGTGACACCATGATCCCTGGCCACATCTGCTGCTCTTCTCTGTGCAGCATTAATCATATCTGTGGCATGGTGTTGAACCTGCTCATATGTCCTGCTCTGGTGACCTATGGCATTAACGTCATGGACAAGGTCAGCCCATGATGCTGCCTGCTGTTCCCTGTTTTACCTCCCCCTGGGCAGTAGGAGTTCATGGTTTTGATGCACCCCTTCCATGAATATATAATTCTCAGCATCAGCAAAAGGGGCATAGACTCTGGCATACATGTTTCCTGAAAAATAACAGAATGGGAACACATGTCAGGATCACATACATAGAAGTACACTATGTAGAGATACAGCAAGAACAGAATGGCTGACATAATCCACTGCTTGATCACACATGTCACATTCCACAGTGTGCAAACATACTAACCATGTGGGTACAAGTAAGATACTAGCAACATGATCATACACCAAACACTGGAGTCCATTGTAGTGTGTCCCTTAGGGGCAACTCCCTTGATAATATGTCAAAACAACAGTGCCAAAAAAATAGCAATGTCATATTACAACCACTATTAAGGGACATTCCCATGAGACCAGTGTGCCACATTGACAAAAAACATTCTACCCTTGATGTACTGTATGTCCTCTTTAGGTGTAACAAATCTGGAGATCAATGACATGTCATCATTACAGTTCTAAGAAAGGCTTATTGGTGTAATCCCCATTCCCCCTAAGTATATTCACACATATGCATCATTTTGTAAACAAAAAGGTTACATACCTGATAATGTACAATACTCCTCTGTTGATATGTGCAGATATATAAAGTTTTTGACAAAGTTTTTACTGTCTGAAGAAAGTCTCATACAGACTGGTTCTCCTAGCCAGCTGTTTGTATTTGTAACATGGTTCTCATTATCAGGTGATTGGCTCTTAACCAATCTGTGGTTCTGAAATGCTAATCGCAGCCAACACAGCTGATCTGCAGTATAATCAGCCAATGGCATGCAACCACTGAACAAGATATAGGGCCTTCATGTAGATTAGAAGCCCTTTCTGATATGTTGTGCTGGACATTCTTGGGGTCAAAATACTGTGTTATTGCAGAAGGTATGTCTGTAGCAGCTACTTTTACATACAGATGTGTGTGCTACATGCTGCAGGTGATGCTGCAGTCAGTAGGCATAGGCAGAGAGTGTGAACACTTTGGAAGACTACAAGCTGTTTGAATAACTGTAGGAGCTGTTGCAACATTGTTGTAGAGGCAGGGAGAGAGAGTGGGTACCCATTCCACTGCAAATTAAGATGTGAGTTTCAGGTAAGTTATTTAGACAATGGTATTACTAACAGAGTACTAGGTAACATGTTTGCTGTGTCCTTGAGTAACATGGAGGTAGATATACCATTATGTCAACCATTTGGGCAACTGTCAGGCCATGTGTTACATTATGGTAGTCATTTGAAACATGTGTGCTGGCAGTCCTTGTTACTAGCAGGGCCTCCATATGTGTATGCTTAGTTGTGCAGTTGTGCTAATCTGTAATATCATTATGAAATTATTGTGTGGTGCACTCTGATATTAATGGACCTCATTTGTATTACCTAAGTTAAAATCTTCTGTGAATGCGTATTCATGCATGACATGACACTTTATGCACTTATAGTATTGCTATAGGGATATATCAAGTGTGTTCCTATCTGCAGATCTGTGACTTCCATAATTGAAAGCAGACATTTCATTTGAAATGCATTGTGCGGATAAAGAGTGCATGACTCAGTCATTTATTGATGGTTTCACAATAATGTAATTTAAATGCTATACATCATTGGATTTGAACCCACGACTATGTGTGGCAAAAGTCACTGTTTGCCTGTTTGCAAAGCATTTAAGAGGCTGGACTACTGAGTCACTGTTACAGCATGTGCATTTGTCAAGGTGTAAGTACACACATACAGTCTGTGACATACCTCCATTACATCCATTATTATTTGCCTGGATTTACAGGGGTGTATTTCTCCACCAGAGTCCAAGTTGAACCTATATTTTGCCATTAATGTTTTAGCAGGTATAGTCGTACATGTTGCTGTTAAAACTGCCCATTTACCTTCTATTAGAGACCTCAGTTACAGCCATTGATCTTTGTCTGGCTTTTTAGGGGTGTAGTCCTGTATCAGACTTTTAATTACAATCCAGTGCGATGTGCAGCTCTGATTGCAACATGTTTAATTATGGTAACTTGCAATTACTATGTTTTGCTTAAACCACCTGTTCTAATTAACAGCTGTGTGGCGTGGCTGGTTTGCGGGTGCAATGGTCTTGGGTTCAAAATAGAGTGCAGGTGTTTATTTTGTACATGTTTATTATCATTTAAAACACATAGATTAATATAGCTCCATTATGCTGAGCTTAGTGACATTGAGCGATCTGCTGTGTCATGCAACATCTTGCAAAAAATCTTTAACGAAAAGAAAAAAGGGGAGCTAGGACAGTGGTAAAATGGGGTGCAGGCAGGGGGAAAAACATAGTGAAAGTCAGGTAGGAATGTATAGGAATGTTACAGGGAAGAACAACAGCAACAACTGTGCACTATGACAAAATTTGTAGATGAATTTGGACTGTCAACCCCCAGAGAGAGGGGTGAGGACAGCATAACTGCATTGTCAAGCCAATTGGACATGTGTGAAATTGACAGCTATGTATGGGACAATATTTTTTTTTGGGGACAGGTGCTCATTTTTTTTTAAGGTGAGAGTGGAATGTTGGGAAAGGGATATAGGTATGTGTGGGGAGATAAGTTGGGAAGGTGAGGAAACTTTTGCAAACAGACAAGACAGACAAGACAGCAAGACAGACAAGGCAGCAGACAGGGGTGGTGTGTGACCGGGGTGAATTCCTTGGTTGTGGAATCCCAGTCTCAGGTACCTCCACAAGGTAGCAGTGGGACTCAAGTCCCCATCCATAGGAATGTCAGCACTGCTCCTTCACTGCCCCTGGGGTGGAGGCTGGCTCTGGAGCAAGGCTGTTCCACCAGGGTGGCCAGCATGCCTTCCATCCAGTGTAGGTGCAGTCCAAAGCCATAGAACACAAGCCTGCACACCAATCCTGGCAGTTCATCACAGGTGACAACATCCCCTCCACCACCACCACTCTCAGAGGGTGGATGAGCCCCATCCTGTGGGAGTGGAACTAACCGATGCCACAGGTAGTGCAGGGGCAGCACAGGGGGCACCAACTTGCTGGGTCCCAGATGTGCTGGGCCCCGGTGCACAGCCAGAGGAGCCAAGGTAAATGGATCACCTGGAACTGGCCTATCTTGTCATGCTGTAGTAAATTAGCTATAACAACTGGTTAAGGTTAGTAATAACCAAACCAATGTTAGTATTAACATAATAGAAAATAATATTGATTAATTCAAATATATATTAAGGTATATTATGTGGAACACAACATTAAATAACATAGCAGCAATTATGTTATCAGCAAACCAGTATGAAATAACCCATAAGGCCAACTTAATAGTTAGTTTAACAGAATATATTAATATTACATCATAATAATAAATAAACATTAATGAATTAAAGAAGATAAGGGGTGGGGAGAGAGAGAAAAGCATACCATTTGTGAAGTTGCAGATGATATTAATACACAGATTGCTAATCCATACTTCTACAGATGTGCAGTGTCAGTTGTGAGTACAGTGACTCAAATTATTTTATAGATGATGTAGTACATACAAACCTCTCAAGCTGTTAGCATGGAACAGTATGGGACAAGCATTAACAAATGCAGGTACACAGCTACATGGAACTGTTTCACATAATGTGCATGTACATAACTACCAAGGTGTTCTGTAAACAGATTTGCAAATACATTGCATTCCAGTTAATCATTTATCTGCTAATCATGGGCCAGACAGATTGGGCAGTTGTCATTACATTATGAAAAATCGTGACACTTGAGAGGTATGTTTGTGTACATTAAGTAGACTAGACAGCCATCATGTCTTAGTTGGCAGGCATGGGAGTAGAACCCAAAAGCTATGACTGCAGGAGATGTGCACATTATGTAACAATTAACTGCAGTGACATTAGAACAGACATGCAATGAATACAGCCATACTGCACTTATTTCAACACATTTTTTACAACACCACAATCCTGCTTTACACTTTATTGTTATTGCTCCTTAGAACCTGTGAAGTATACACGTGATATCTGCCCAGAACATGGGCTACCTTAACCATATACCTTGTTCCGAGAGTGGGAGGAATAGAGAGCATTATGTGTCTGAAAGTGGGCTGCAGACAGTCTTGAACCATACTGTGGGTTGTGCAACACATTTATCAGGCAATTACTTTTGCACCCTTTATTTATTTCAGTTTTACAGTTGACTGCAGCAACAGTAGAACAGACACACAATGAATACAGCCCTACTGCACTTATTTTAACACAGTCTTATGGCACCACAATCCTGCTTTACACTTTGCTCCTTAGAATCTGTGAAGTATACACATGATATCTGCCCAGAACGTGAGCTACCTTACCCATATACCTTGTTCCTGGAGCGGGAGGAATAGAGAGCATTATGTGACTGAAAGTGGGCTACAGACAGCCCTGAACCATGCTGTGGGTTGTGCAATATATTTATCAGGCAATTACTTTTGCATTCTTTATTTATTTCAGTTTTACAGTTGACTGCAGCAACATTGGAACAGACATACTGCACTTATTTCAACACATTAGTTATCAAACCACTATCCTGCTTTATACCTTATTGTTTGTTGTTATTGATATAGTCTATTGTTTAATGCGCTACAGTTATCAGAAAATATCTGTACTTACCACACTCACGGGCATCCTGGCCAGGCAACCGGCAGGAGACTGGATGTTGCAAACCTGTTCAGTTGCAGCTGTTGGAAGAGAAGCACACCATTATGCAGATTCAGCTTGTATTTTAGTAAAGTATTGACATATATACTTGCATATCTGTTTGGCATGCCCATCTCTAGCCTCTTGGACCCAGGTGTCCAAAGTTCCCCTCAGGTCATCATAGTGGTGACAACACTCCTCACTAGTGTGGGGGATACCAGTAGCACTGGTAAGATCTCTGGCCAACTGATCCCAGGCTTCAGCTTTACATTCTGATCACTAGTAATTGCCCTGCAACAACCTGGGTTTGTAGTTGTGGACCAGGAGACCAACAAACACTCTGGACTCCTGCACACCCAAACTCTGTGCTTAAAAGCTGGTTCCCTCACCAACACCACCAGGCATATCAACAGGTTAATAAGACTCCAATGAATGCTGCATAATTCCCAGCTATTGCCCTTAATATAGACTGTTTTCCTGCCCTTACACACACTCCAACTTTCAAAAAAGTGCTGGGTTACTTAGCATTGTGCAAACCTGCTTAGAGGAGCTGAACATCATGAACTTCACCACCCTTTAGGTCACCTCACACATTTCCAAAGCAATAAATGTAAAAAGGTATGACTGCTGGGAACTCACACCCAGGACCTAACACTCTAGGCTGTGACTCAGCTACGTGGATAGTAAGAAAACCAGTATACCTTCACCTATACTACTAAGCTACCTATTAGCATTGCTAAGCACTGTGCCACGTAGCGCAAACGGCCATTCATAATATAAAATAAAAACACGTAGACAAAAAACGATAACTAATTACATCTGGATTCTTTTTATAGCTGTTTGGCAGATGTTACCTGTCCATGTGTAAGTGCAGCTTGGCACTGCTGCACTCCATGCCCGGCCTCACAGATGGGCATTAAAAGAAGCAAAATGAATAATTAATTACATCTGGTTTCTATTTTTAGATGTCTGGCAGGTGTCACCTGTGCATGTATAAGCGCAGCTCAGCGCTGCTGTGGTCTGAGCTGTGCCACACAAATGAGCATTACAAAAATTTAAAAAAATACAAAAATAATAAAAAAAATTTAAAATTCACACATATTTCTACACTAGCAGGTACATTACAGGGATTCATCTCCTTTAAATAACATCTGTCCAGGAATTCCCTGGACAATCCACAATCATGGGACACTACACTATTGCCTACATGGATTCAATATCTGTGTTACTGTCATCTCCCTCAGCAGTGTGCTATGATTAATATGCATGGCGCACTGCCATGGGGGAACCGTGGCCATGTTCACCAGTGCATTCCTTGTAGGCTCTACATGGAGCCTACATGGATTTTATTGAATCCTGAGGATTATGTTGTTAAATGAATTGGTTTTAAACAGTCATATTTTTATATTGATATGTTTTTGTATGGCATTCATATGCACACACACACACACACACACACACATATATATATATATATATATATATATATATATATATATATATATATATTTTTTTTTTTTTTCTTTCTTTTTATGATACATTTTTATGAGATGTTTTTATCATTATTTTTGCATATGGTCATGTGATTGTTTTGTATGATTTTTATTGGTGTTTTTACTATTTAAATTGATGGCTGGGTTTAATTAATTAATTCCGAAGAAGTTCCACAATTGGGGAATGAAAGTGCTCAACTGAATGTTTCAATAAAGTTATTCCTTCCAGTGACGCACTGTGGTGTCATTGAATTGATGTTACCTTCTAGGTGGTGTTTAAGTTTATTTTTCAGTTTGTGGGTGTTTGGATTGAAGTTTACCTCCATCTTGCTTTTGTTTGCAGTGCTACATTCATAGCATCAATTCTAAAAGAAAAACTCTACTCCATCCTTACTTACTTGGGATAGACATATTTACTTTAGTCATCCTAAAGGAAATCATTGTTTTCATCTCATTTGTAATGCCAGTACCCTATATATTCTTCATATTTGACTGTCCTTACATTTTCTGGGCCCCAGCATCTTCTAATCTTGAGGAGACCAACCAATTCATTATCTTGTGAGTCAAATCAGCTAATATCTTATAGGTGCAGCACTGACCCCCCCCCCAAGTGGGCTCCTGTCTTATTGACAGTACCTGAAAAACTGTCTGTCTTAAAGAGTTTCACAAGAGTCTTACTTACTGCTGAGAGCCACAGTGTGATAACACTTCTACTATGTTTTGTTGAGACTCAAGCTACGCAGATCAAAGCATCAACTCAACAAAAAGCATTATAGAAGGCATCTCTTCGTGGGGGCATGCGCCCCCCCCCCTGTCTGGAGAGATTCACTCTAACATACCACCGGTACTTATGCTAACACATTCACACAGCTGTGATGGCAAAAGAAAATACCTAAACAGTCTGAAATGATCCAGCCCAAAAATAGAAACTGTATTGGCAGTGATTTTCTATTAAAATACAGTTGGAAAGTTCCAAAATGGAATAAAAAATGAGTTAAAATGTGATATTTTGCATTTGACCAAGTGCAGAGAAATCTGACATAGATTTCTATTTAGATCCAGATCACACATTACAGTTAGGAAAATCCTTACCTCATTTATTCACATGCTAAGTTGAGGCAATTTAGGAATCTTTCTCTGTTATTCTGTTCAGTCTTCATAGATTCAAAATGAATATTAGTATTGTGGTAAACTTTGAGTACCACAAGAAATTATGAAAAAGTGAGTGCAATTTTATAAACTCATACAATATCTTTTTCAGTCTTGAAGCATTTTAATTGGTCTTCTCTCTTGATTCTGAATTTGCATCCAATATTTTGAAAGTTTAATTACTTCCTGAGTCTCCTTCTTTGCGCTGTATCTTTATTAGCTATATGGTGCTAAAGATGAGCTCTTATAACCCTTGAATAATTAGGTCATAGGTCTAAAGAAGTTGCTGTACTTTTATATTACCTGTAGAATGAAATGGCTCAGTTTTCTTTATTTACTAAGAACACATAACAGCAAGCTGGGATGAATTCTTTGTGTGATATGGAACAGAGAAGAGTTTTTCAGATTTTTTAATTCATCATTAGAAAGTTCTATTTCACTTAGTTTGGACAATACAGGGAAAAAATCCACATCTTTTTTAGCATAACCCAATACTATGTAACGCTTCCCCTATATTTTATTAAGTTTAATTCCCTGAGACTTAAACATACTGAAGATTGAACCATATGCAATACACTGGTGAAAGGTTCACCTGAAAATAACACAGGAAGAAAAGCATTTGAAGAGGCAAACTCTCCTGTATTAACTCAATGGCTGCACAATCATGAAGAAAAGAAAAAGCCTAAATAAACTAAATGACTGCGGGCATTGACCAAAAACTGAATCAGCAGTGGTTTCTTATGGAGTTCAGTGACTGGGGATTTCTATAGCAGGGAAATGAACTTGATAAGTTTAAACCCCATCCACTTTACAATCAGCTAAGTGCATGGTAACAAAAAGGCAACTGCCAGTTACAGCTATATTCACACACAAAATCCATTTTAAAAGAAATGCAGCTGTAGTCAGTTCTTTCAAGTTAACATAAGAACCTCAGCAACCATATGCCATTGCTATATTTGTATTGTACTACCTACTATATCAGGACTGTTCCTAGGCCTTGACTGCTGGTGTCTGTGCAGAATTTAAATAAGATCATAGGATCGACATGGCAAATTAATCTAATGGTCATGTGCACCTTGGCTAATACCAACCCACAGGCTTTATCTCCCTTTTCAAGGAGGATGAAGTCAGTTAGTCCTGGGAAAAATGTAAGGGTACCCATCCAGTCATCCAGGTTTCATTTAAAAGAATATATTGAATCACATTGCTTAACCAGCTGAGAAACTTTATTCTGGAGAAGGGGGAGCTACTGAGTAATGACTCTATCCCTCCAACATGTCTTACCTGTTCACTGATGAAGGTTCTGAACCCTAGTTCTAGTGCTACCTGCAAAATTCATCTTATGAACAAAAAGGAGGTCAAGACAACAGAATCTCTAATGGTGTAGTAAACAGGGCAAAGGAGCATACCTCGGGAGTCCATAAGACACAACTTATGGGAATTTACAGTCTACCTAGCAACTAATGTTCTTAAAACCTGACATCTTCTTAGTCAAAGACCCCTGTAACTTTTCAAATTTTTTGATATGTTTAATAAGGTACATACCAAAGTGAGTGTTATATTATCTGAGGGATGTGATCAGCACTGAATATATGGCAATGATAACCATCTCAGGTCTAGATGAAATACCTTTTAATTAGTTGCAATATATATAAGTAGTTACTGACTATAGTGGCCACATGGTAAACAATGGAGAGGGAATCATCTACCCAGGTGTCCAGGTCTCTGAGTAGTAGTTCATTGGATAGTGTTGAGTGTTGTGTCTTCAGTAGTGTAAGTAATAGGTAATTGCTGTCTCCCAAAAGAAAACATACCACATTTTTATACACTTGGTATTAACTAGTGTAAGATCTTTCTGGAGGGTACAAATTACTGTGGGAAATTTTATGATTACACCCAGTTTGCAGTCATCAGAAATTCTGCTCAATTAGAGGTCCTGGTTTTCAATTCTCAGGCCAGAGAAATAGATGTTGATCAGGAGGTGATAATCACAGACCCCTGAGGGACTGCATCGGTTGCCTTCATACTATTTGAAGAGACACCTCCCACACTGAAAGTGTTTGTTCTTTCAGCCATTTGACTGTCTTATCACATAAGGATAAATGTTTAAGTAGATTTTTCTTCAATTCCAGCATGTAGTATGGTATTGAATGCCTTGGCTAGATCAAGATAAGCTGTATGAACATCAGGACCACTGTTGACCACTTGAATAACCCTCCCAAAGAAGTTTACAAGATGTAGCAGGCATAATCTGTTTGATGAAGCCAAATTGTTGTGGGTCAAGTATAATGAGTTACTTGATATGATAATAATAAGGTTGGTTTTGAACCTCCCCCCCAGATTTACAGATCAGACTCATAAAGCTGATTGGTCTGTAATATCCATGGTCCATTGTGGAGTAATTACTGTGTCTGGGAATCACCACAGCAGTGCACCAGGATTCTGGAACATACTTTGTGGGCAAGCTTCAGTTAAATAATGTAAAAAGAGGTTCAGAGAAAACATGTTTGATACCATTTATTAAACAACCCAGTATTTTATCAGAACCCATACAGCAAGTTTTTTTTTTATCTTAAGAAGAAACTTAAGTACATGCTTCTTTATGATTGTATTGCTATTTTCTCATCAGCCTAGTGCTGTTTCAGTATGACTCAATATTTTCTGTAGTTTCTTTGTTTTTATCAATCACCATAAACATTTTTTTAAATTTCTTAGAAATGACTAAAAGTATTGGAAAAATACTTCAAACTGAAAGAAATCAACTGAAGGTTGAATAGTAATCCAATTTTCAAGTGGTTTATTCTAAGTTTGGTTTCATCATCCTTGTCTATGTGTTACAGTACTTAATTATATGAAGCCTGAAATAAAACAAACAAATCAAAAAGCTTTTCAGTGTTTCAGAGAATTTAACAAAAGGTGTGGGAAGGTTGAACATCTTCCCATTCACAATGATGAGGTGTCGATTTAAGATATATTTTAAGTACATTTGACATGGCTTCTCTATTAGTAAATGATTGATCTTGATTTTTTTTTCATTTAAATATATGAGAAAGGTAGGTAGCTTGGCTATTTAAAGCATTGAGAAAGTATAAATCAGCTGGAGGCAATGCTTTTATATAAGTTTAGTTAGTTCAACTCCATGATCCCAAGTCATACAAGACATATTAAAATAAAAAACATACTATACATATTTAATCAGTCAAGTATACAATGACATCCTGGCAAAGTGTAAACTAACTCAAATATAAATTGCCATTTTCTATTATCTTTTTAGTGTAATATTTAAATGATTTGGGAAATGAATGTTACTGAAAAATGTGCTGTCTAGAGGATTCATGTAATTGATTTTTCAGCAAAACAGGTGCAGGTACTTCTTAGGCTTTACCATAACTTGATCAAGGTGAAATGTTGAATGGATATCTGCTATGCATATGCTGCTTTGACCAATACTCTGATTTATAGGTCAAGAGTTGATACTGTTTAAACCTCAGTTTGTACTGTATTTAAAAAAAAACTCTCACTGAAAACATCTACATCACCACATCTTTCTAGTAACCTATATAATTAATAGCAATATATGATATAAAGATATACAAACTACTGAATACAGTGGAATTGTATAAAATGTTGCAATTTTCTTTAATTTTTGCAAAATATTGTCTAATGATCGTGCATGCCTTGCCAATATCCACCTTCAAGCTTTATCTTTTTTCTCAAAGAGAGAGAGAGGAGAGTTAGTCCTTGGATACATTTGTGAGCACCTATCCGGTCATCCAGGCTTATTTTGAAGGAGGGTATAGAATCAAATTGTTTAACCTGCAGAGGGAGGTTACTGTAGAGAAGTGGGAGGTGCTGAGTGATGAATCTTTCTTTCCATCAGTTCTGTTTGTCTAATGATGAAGGTTCTGGTCTATGGATCTAGTGTTAGCTGAGCAGATGGCATGATCAGCAAGACACAGGTCACCTCTTAGGAGTCTATAGAACAAAAAGCACAGGAAGAGGACTTTCAGTCTTCCTTGATAACTAAGGATCTTAAGACAAGACATCTTTATTAGGAAATTCACCCTAACACCTGACTAAAATATTTAAGGAAAAAAATAATATGCTTCCATTTTTAATGCTTCAAAAGCAGATATAGAAATAGCAAAATTAAATCACGTTCATAGGTAAGTAGTAGGCTAGTTACCACTGGAGGTCATTTTAAGCCTATCCAATTTCCTAAAGAAAGGTGAAAATGAAATCCTAAATCTTGCGTATAGTAGGTAACTACCTTAGCTATTATGCCAAACCACAACTCCATGTCATAGATTTTTTATTTACCTTATGTAGAAATACACAGAAACATCATCAATTTAGGTTTAAAATGTTTCCAAACCACTGCACTGAGGTGCAGCTTTGGAGTAGTCAAGCCACAAAGGACAGCAATGTCACTCTGGGCTATGTTATAAATATCAAATAAATATAAATAAAAGAAACAAGCAAACCAAGCAAACAACTCTGAAAGAGCCAATGTTGTGCAGACACATAAAAAATGGCAGCAACTCACCTTTTCTCATGACAATAACTACTATAATTTCTAAGCTGGCCATTAACACTTGGCTTAACAAATTGTTTCAATTAAAGAAAAAAAAGTATATATAAAAATGGTATAGTCACCCATACATCACAAGAGTTCTTAAACATCATAAGCAGGTGTAGGTGTTGGTCATTTTGTGTTACTTGAGATGTGAAAACAATCTGTTCTAAGCAAGTTATCTGACTTTTGGAAATGCCATGTGGATGACGTTGCCTCAAGAATGAAGCAGGCTGGTCTTGGCATCACTATGCTGATAAATCTTCTTCCAATTTTAGGGAAAATGATGCCATATAGATAAAATAAGATTACTGCAAAATTTTGATGATGTAGGCATAGTTCCACTGTGAACACTTTACTGAGTTCTGATATCAACATAAAGTAGGATAGATCCAATGGTATGGTAAAAGTTGGTCTTGTCACTACTAAATTAATACATATTCTCCCAAATTTTAGGAAAATATAATGATACAATATAATTAAAACAAAGGTATTACAAAATGTTGATCATGTAGGCATAACTCCATTAATAGGGTCATAGGATCATAGGAGGTTACTAGGCTATTGGCCTTAAGGCTCTTATAAGCCTAGCCAAGAATTTAGCCCATGTTTAGACAAATCAGCACCCGATGCCCCTGTCCAGCAGGGACATGGGTGGAATCCCAGGGGTATATTTTCTGTTTCCCATCCAGTTATCCAGGTTGCACTTAAAAAGAGGTAAAGAGGTACTCTGCTTGATGTGGAGAGGGAGTGTATTCCATAGATGGGGGAGTCTCTGGGACAAAAATCTGCCCCACCAACAAGTCTTGTTCTTGTCACAAACCTGGTTGAGACTAAGCATGTGGGTTACTCGAGTGGAACTTGACTTGTGGATATGCAGCAGTCCCATCAAGGTGGAGTCTGTGTTCACCTTGTATGTCAGACAGAGGTCACCTCTGAGGAGTCTGTATGAAACTGAGTACAGGGATAGGGCTTTTAGCCTATTTGTGTATGGTAGATGTTTGAGGGCCTGGATTCTCCTGGTGAGGAACCTCTGTGGTCTCCCCAACTGCTGCATGTGCTTTGCGAGGCACATGCCGAAAGAGGCATTGTACTCAATAATGGGCCTTATAATGGAAGAATACAGGGATGTTACGACCTCCTTGTCCTTGGATGAGATACCCTTACTTATGAGGTGGGCCATGTAGAAGGCTTTCCCTACAACAGAAGCAACATGGTGGTCAAAAGTCAGGCTGCTATCAACCTGGTGCCCAAATCCCTCACAACTGATTGCGCGCTTAGGACATTGTTAATAATGTCATAGTTTGTGGGGACGTCACTCTCCCCAAAGGGGATGATGATGCATTTTTTTGTATTCAGCTTGAAGTCATGTTTCTGGCAACAGTCATTTGTCTGAGTGAAACCCTCTTGAAGGGTGTCCACATCAGTAGGGGAACTGATGACAGCATGCAGCTTGTAGTCATCTGCAAACTTGGTCAGCCATAGCCCACTGGTTTTGGCCTGCACCTCAGAAAAGTATATCCCAACTAACAGAGGCCCCAAGACCGAACCCAGGGGTATGCCGCTTGTTACGAGTCTACTGCTTGAGGTGGCTTCCCCTATTTTGACTACGTGGGTTCTGTCAGTCAGCCAGTTTGCTACCCATCTGGTAACATATGGATTGATGCCTGGTTGAGAGAGTTTATCTATTATGCCCAGTGGGGAATAGTGTCAAATGCTTTGGCCAGGACAAAGTAGGTGGTGTGCATCGTCTTCCCCTCGTCCGTGGCTTTGGTGAGTGTCTCAAAGAAGTCGACCAAATTTAGCAGACATGACCTCCCCTTGATGAAGCCAAACTGTGTGGGATCAAGTGCTTGGAAGTTGCCAATGTCCTTGTTAATGAGATCCATGATAATCCATTCCATGGTCCTGCAGATCAGGCTAGTTAGGCTGATGGGCCTATAATTTCCCAGATCAGTGGACGCTCCACCTTTGTGTAAAGGGATGACAGTGGCTGTCCTCCACTCAGCTGGGATGAAGCCAGTACTCAGGCTTTGGTTGAATAGGGTACCTAATGGTGCTGCAAGTTCTTGCCTGAGTTCATGTAGGATGCAGCCTGGGATGTTATCGGGTCCAATGGAGGCCTTTGAGAGAGCAGTGATGACCTGTTCCCTAGATATAAGGGGAAGGGGGCAGGTACTGGGGATGTCCTCATTTACTGAAGGGGGCAGAGGTGAAGTTTTTACTGAATCTGTCAGCCAGCAAGTTTGCTATATCTATAGCATTTGCATATGTGGTGTCCTTGACAACCAGTTCTGAACAGATCTGGATGCTTGCTTTGTGGTTGTGGACATATGTGAAGAAGGCCTTATGATTGCCTCTATTAGAGGTGGCCAATTTTGACTCGAAGTTTGCTTTGGAGGATTTCACTAGTGCTCTTATTTGCTTGTTCAGGCTAAGGAGACATTGCTTCCAAATGGGCACTTGCTCCTTCTTGGTCTTGAACAGCAATATTTTCCTTTTGTTATAGAGTTTATTTATTGCAGATGTCCACCAGACAGGTTTACTCTTTCTTGCGGAGGATGATTTAGTTATGTCGGGTATTCCTGATTCCATGCATCTATATAAATGCTCGTATAGTGCTTTGGTGTAGTTTTGGATATTGATGCCAGTTCCTACAGAGGGGGAGGGGGCTATGAAGCTGTTTATACCAGCCCTCAGGAGGCTGTAATCAGCCTTGGAGAAGTTTTTATGTCTGATCCTAGCTACCAGGCGGTTGGGGGAGATAGTGACTTTGAAAGTGACCGCTTTGTGGTTGGATCTTACCAGGGAGGATGATACTATAGGGATGCTGCAGTGGTTACTCATGTTGGTTAATACCAAGTCCAAGATATTATCACCTCTTGTGGGGGTATTGACAAGCTGTTCCAAGGCATTTGCATTGACAAAATCAAGGGGTCTCTGGGCATTTGTGTTCTGGCACGAGTAATTCTTCCAATCTATGTTTGGAAAGTTAAAGTCACCCAGGATCAGGGTAAAGGGTTGAATCTTGATAGATTTGAACAGGTCTAAATAGGCGGATTGGGCATCTTGAGTCAGATTTGAGGGCCGGTAGGTAGCTATGATTTGAATAGGGGTCTTGTCAATGCTTAACTCCACCTGGAATGTCTCCTGTGCGTCATACTGTTTGACCAGCCTGGAGGTGTGTATGTCTTTAATGTATATTGAAACTCCACCTACTTTGGCTTTACTGGCCACAGTTTGGGGTCTGAATGTATGATAGGATAAGTAACTAGGTAAGGCTGGGGTGCCCTCCGCAGCTTTGAACCAGGTTTTTGTGACTGCACAGATGTCAGCATTTTCCAGGATTAGGAATGCTTGCAATGAGAGAAAAGCACATTACTAAGGCCAGATAGCATCAGAGTAAAGCTAAGTAGACCTAATAATATAGTAAAGGCATTTTTTTCTCTGTCTTGATGAGTTACTGATAGTTGACTGTTATTATTGGCTAAATCAAGTGTAATAAAATACACAGACTTCCTCCAGCTCAGCTGAAAAGCAGCCTTTGACAGATGAGCGGAGATAAATGTCCTTATGGGCTGCAACATTTCAGTTATGACATTCTACAGAGGAATGTAACACTCCATCGTCTTCCATCAGCAAAACAACAGGTGTCTTCCATGTATTGTTGTTAACCCTTATAACTCTAAGCTTGTTTAATATCTCAAAAAAGGTTGGTATAAGGTAGAAGATGTTCATTAAAATCATTCTATGATGGATGGGTGAAAGGTAGCATGAAGGATTAAACTTCTTAAGTCAGCCTACAATCAGTGTAGAAATTTACAAAAAAAATCCTGACAAGAATTTAGTAGTAGCCTGATTTGGTCACACTGATTATTTATTTTATTTATTTGACATTTGTTGACTGGGTTAGACCGATTGAACCAAAGCCCTTTTTCAGCGGAGGCCCAGGGAGAAAAGCTCCACAAGTATTACGAACATATAGAGAAGTAAATCAATGATACATTAAGGTATAATAAGCATATCCTAAAGAAAACATGCATTATTTACACATCAACTAATTATATACAAACTTATACCACTAGGTCAAGCAGTACAATCTCTATAGTTGTGGGTCAGGTACATGTATGAGAAGTACCTTTACAGGAATAAGAGTGGTTGCTATGTGAGTTAGTTAAATAGAACTCAGAGAGGTATGTGTTGTAGGTTTCGTTAGGTGAGTAGTGGGGGAAAGTAGAAGTACAGCCAGAGAGTAGACATGAGAAGAAGTAAAGGGGGATAGGTGAGAGACAGGATGGGAGTTGTAGGTAGAGCAGTCATGGAGGGTAGTTACAGCAGCAGATTCAGGTACTATTGAGATAGTTTTTGATAGCGGTCTTGACGTTTTTTGGGTGATTAATGTTCCTGAGTTCTAGAGGAAGGTTGTTCCAGGACTGGGCAAAGCAATAGCTGTATAGGTTTTGCTCAATTTTGCTTTTGGGTTTGTAGATCTGGAGGAGGTTTTAGATGGAGCTTTGAAGAGACCTTGGAGAGATAAATAGAGAGAGACAAGAGAAGTAATGTCAGGACAGGAGGAGGGCTGGTACAGTTTAGAATGTATGATCTGAAGCTGTGGGAGGAGCAGTTTAATGGGGAATTCTAACCAGTTTAAGCTTTTAAGGGCAAGGCAGTGGTGAGAGTGGTAGGTTAGATCAGTGGCAAATCTTGCAAATTTGTTGTATGTGGATTCCAATTTTGATAGGAGAGTGGTCTGGAAGTTAGTGAGGATTTGTGAGCCATAGCATAGGTTTGGAAGGGGGTATGTATGGGATAGGGAGATTTTAGATCTGGTGGAGAGAAATTTTTTTGTTTCTATACAGAAGTCCAGGTTTTTCAACAGGGATAGGTGTATTGTTAAGGGAAGAGATAGAGAAGGAAGATTTTAGATGGTTCAAAATTTTAGGTGTGAAGAGCAGGATTTTTTTTTTTTTAGATTTAGGGTCAGCTGATTCTTGGTAAGCCAATATTAAACAGATAAGAAGGATTTTTGTGTGAGAATATTATGAAAGAGAGGGAGTTGACAATGGTGATGACAGTGGAGTCGTCTGCATATTGCACAATGTTAAACAGTAATGGGCTAAGGAAAGATCCTTGAGGTACCCCATCATGATAGGTAGGGCAGTATATGTTGCAGAGAGCCATTTAACTGACTGAAGTTGATCAGAGAGGTAACTAGTAAACCAGGAAATAATTGAAGAAGATAGATTAAGTTGAGAGAGCATGGCCAGTAACAAGGGATAGGACACTGTGTCAAAAGGTTTTGAGAGGTGAAGAAAGAGGCTAGAGATAAGTTTATTATTGTTTCTGGCTTAGGATATAGTGTTTAAGAAGGAAATGAGGGCAGTGGAGGTGCTATGTTTTATGCGAAAGCCATGTTGTGTGCGGGTAAGCAGGTTTTCTTATATGAAGTACTGTAGGATTTGTTTGTGGATACATTTCTCTAATATTTTGGAAAGAGGTGATAAAATAGCAATGAGCCTTATGTTTAAAAGCTCAGAGGAGTTACTTCCCTTGTGAATGGGTATAGTATAGAATTGTTTCCAGGATTTTGGTACTTTGGATTCAGTGATGGAGTGGTTGATGAGTATGAAGATGAGGAGGGTGGGAGAGTTTGCTGCCTTCTAAAGAAAGAGTGGTGGGAGATTATCAACAGAGGGGGGAGCAGGGTTTTAGCTTGCAAAGCAAGGATTTAATATATTTGTTAGAGACTGGTTTAATAGAGAAGGTGTGAGAGGGATTAGGGGATGTTGGAGGGGATGTTAACTGGTGCTGGAGTTGGACTGAAGTGATAGTTTGCAGATGGTGTCAATTAAATAGTTATTGAAGTTAGATGTTGTTTCTTGGGGAGTGTTGTTTGGGCAAGGATTGGAAGATGTGGGGTTACCTGGGTGTAGAATTGGGTTGCTGGAGTACCAGAATTTCTTTGGATTAGCTGAGAAAGAGGATGGGGGCTTGCTAAAGAAGTTTTTCTTGTTGCTGATGATGTGTTTTTATGTAAGGCTGCATAATTCTTTGTAGTGTTGGAGGTGGGACTGTAGTTTTGTATTGGACCACACTTTTCAAGCTTTGCCTCTTGTACATGTAGTTTGAGTAAGCCATAGGGAAATGAATGATTTGACTTTAACTGTATGCAAGGGGGCAAGGAAGTTGAGAATGTTATGGAATATAGAATTGAATTTAAGAACAACATCATCTAGGGGTAAGTGCTTAAGGAAGGACCAATTTTTTGCTGACAGATGGTTATTTAAGATGTCTGATTGAAAAGTGCAGAGTTTGTGACACTCTGTGAACCTAAGATGTCTGTTAGTGGGAGGAGAATTTGAGAACCTTAACTAGACAGTGATCACTGAGGGTCAGACAGAGTTTCAGATAAGTGATTTTTTTGAGGATTAGAGACAAGTATCCAACCAAGGAGAGAGATAGAGTTAATAAGTTTATAGGTGTGAGAGTGTGTGGAGATTAATTGAGAGAAACCATGTAGGTTAATGTGTGTACTGGGACTATGTGAGGAGAGGGATAGCCAACTAATGTTGATATCTCCCAGGTTAGTGGTCTCATTAGGTAAGTATTGTGAAAGTCAGGACAGAATATTCTCGAGTATTGGGATATTATCCCCTGGGGAATGTAGATAGCAGCTATGGTGATTAAGTTGTGGTCAGTAATTTTGCAGGTGGCAACTAGAGGTTCAGCTGTAGAGGCTGAAGGGGTGAGGATGATTAAGGGAGCAACAGTTAGATGGATAGAAAACATGATGGCTACCCCTCCACCATTTTTCTTGGCTCTGTCCAGGCATAAGATGTTATATTCTGGGGACAAGAAGTTTTTGTCAGGGGTGTAGGGTTTTTGCCATGCTTCTGTGAGGATAATGATATCAGGAGAGTGATGGGCCATCCAAGCATGGAATTCACTGACTTTGTTAAGCATGCTTCTGATGTTGAAGGAGTAAAGAGATAAATGTTTTTGGGAATGGAAGGATTAGGTGTGGCTGGGTTTCTGAGCTTAACATTACAGTGGGAAGGGTTGTGAGGCCCAGGGTTGGGATGGATGTCTCCAGATAGGAGAAGGATATAAAGAGCAGGTGAGGAGGGATAGTGGTAGCATCTCACTTTGCTTTCACTTACTGATCCTTTGTGGTATTTTCCAAACCAGTGTCTATAGCTTTTAAATGCTTTCTCTTGAAACAGTTGGATAGGATAGGTTTCACACCAAGATACTTACCTAGAGCCAAAACTCTCATCATCTGTGTTCAAGATTCAGAGAGAATGCAAAAAAATGGAGGATAAAGGTCCAAAATCTGGGACAATTTTTCAATATTACTCCAATTCACTTTAAAAGTTACTAGAACAACAGATTTTACTTCAACATGCATTTTCTGATTAGTAAAATTATGAAACTCTGATGTTTGGCATTGTGCGCTTACAGTAATCTTTAACATTAGCAGTGTACACTTGGCCTCAATTTTTGCAAAAGGTAGAGAAGCCAAATATGGCAAATTAAGAAACAATGCACTGAATGGGTTTCTAAAGGTGTTTCTAGCAAATGATTGATGCAGGCACATCAGTACTGTTGTATGATAATTCTGACATTCACGATGTACTAATAGATAAAAAGCCAAAGAGACAGGGACCCTGTGTCAATTCTTAAATCCAAACATGCATCTATCTCACCAAGAAAAACAACAAGGCCACCCAGAAGGCCATTAGAGAAGTCTGCTGGATAAAATAATGAACTCAGTGCACAGAGACATAACTACTATGTACTTTCTGGCATGTTTAATTAGCAGCAACTGACTCATTGCAGAGACAGAAAACTAATACATGCCTTCTGACATGTGTTATTTGCAGCAGCTTTGATGATCATAAAAAGCAAAAGCTTTTAGCCTGTTATTGGAGAAATATTGTAAGGAAGAGCCACCAGGTGTATTACTTGTTGGAGGTACTCGAACAGTGCAGCACCATCTCCCTATTACCAGGGCTTATACATGACAGTGCAAACTCCACCCCCTGCACACACACACACACACACACACACACACACACACACACACACACACACACACACACACACACACACACACACACACGTGTACACAGACACATTCACACACACAAACAGACCCAGAGACATACACACTTGCACACATGCATGCACGCACGCAACATGCAGGCATGTGCTCAGATGCATGTACTCATGCAAACACACACACACTAACACACACATACTTGAACACACACATAGCTATGTATATGTGTGAGCATGTGCATGTGTATGTGCCTATATACAAAGGAGGGATAAAGGCAAAAGGTGAAAAGCTTAAACATTAAGCTGTAGTTGACTTGACTTGGAGAAATAGATGGAGCTTAGAATCAAAAATGATCAGTGTTTACGTGTTTCTGATATCTAAATCTAGCCCTGGAGAAGTGAGACCTAACCATCATGTGCTGAGGTGGGTCTACTTCAGATAATCGAAATACCACTTACCCAACTTTTAAATTGACAAAACGAAAGCACCAAAATTCCACTTAAACAGACGCTGACATCACCGACAAAAAATGACAGGTAAGTAACCACTTCACCATGGTGAACTTTGCCCCTTTCCCAACTGTAGTGCAGTCTCAGAGTTGGTATATTCAGTTAGGAGGATGTGGGGGGGGGGTGCAGCACCCCCACATGGGGGGGTGACATAGCCCTCCACATGGGTAGATTTCATGTAGTTCAGTTTTCATGTTTTATTTGTGGTGCGGCCAAATGGTTACTTACCTGTAATTTTTTGTTGGTGCTCATTTAAGAGGATTTTCAGTACCTTCATCTCCATGATTTAAAAGTTGGGCAAGTGGTATTTTGATTATCTGAAGTAGACCTGCTGAGGTTTACTTAAGATGGAGAAAGAATGGTTTATGATGAGATGAGCAAAAACAAAGTTGGAGTTTCATACTTTCAGTGTTGCATCATCCATAGCAGCTAGTTCTGGTCAGAGGACTTTAGGGTAATATATACACTTTAATATATCATTAAGTATGTGTCATATGCAGAGAAAGTCAGATGCAGCAATAAAGGTAATGTAGATGACTGCAGGAGGGGTGTTAAAAAAAATGGGTGCAGTCCTGGCATGTGGAAATATTTTGAAAAAAAGCCAAAAAAAATAGAAACTAGATTTCCTATCAGAGATTTATAGTTCACTGATTGTTTTATACAAACTTAAGAGAGGCAACCTGGTGAGAATGAGAACACCTAGAGAGGCTAGACACCAACAGTCAGGCTAAGCAGCATCAGTCTCCAGCCATGGTAAATAAGCTTGCCCTGGTATGCTGCTAGCCATTCTGACTACAATAAAAATTCTGTGTAAAATGTTCCAAAAAAAAAACTAGGTTCAGTCATTCAATAAAGTACATCCTGGTGTGATTTATCAACCTTTTTATAGATATAATGCTTGTAGGAGATGTAATGCTCTTATTCATGTTTGATTTGTTCTTCAACAGTAATTCTTCAAGTTGCATTTAGCAGTGTAAAATTATAATATGACTTCTGGAATTCCATATCAAACAGCCCAAAAAACTCAAACCGAGAGTAAAAGTAAAATAAATACAATTATATTTGCTAACCCCAACTTTGTGGCCCATAGGGATAAAACTCTAACTAAGACCCAGTTTACCAGAGTTTGAACTGAGCACTTGAAGAGAAGAGGAGGAGGGATAGGAACTGACTGGCTATGGCTCACCTGTCCTGTGGGGAGGTTGTGGTGGTTTCTGGACTGGCACTTCTGCTGCTCCTATGCTAAGAGCACACACTCAAAGATATGAAAGGCAGGAACCAGTGCTGGAGAGAGGGCTCTGGCTGCTTAAATCAATGACGATAGTCCTTGTTTGGGTATGAGAAGGAATGCATATGTGCAAAAGCAGAATATAGGTGGTCTCTGCAGTGATGCAGGTGCTCACATCATCACCATGGGTGGGGTTAGGTCATAAAGTAAAAATACCGTCTCTAGCTCATCTTGCCAGGCATGATAAGGTATGCTAATAACTCTAATGGGCTCCTGTAGGTGGCTTGGCCAATAGTGTAGTGGGTACATCCCTGATATGGGGAATTTAATAGGCTAAGCCTCATTAGGTGACGCATGATGGTCTGCTGAAAAGGAGGAAAAGTATATAGATAAACAATACATTTGCTAATAGGGACTAAAGCAATACATTTCCTATGGATCCCTGGTGGAACAATCTCCAGGAGGAAAGAGGAATAATGAACAGTGGCACAAATACAGCAATGTCATGCAAGCCATATTACAGTTTAAGGAAGAAATGGAATTCTGCAAGAAATAATATGCAATATAGTTGCATGGAAAACAAAATGAAAACTTAAGGCATGTGATACTTTGTACAATAAATCATGTTTAAAGACAAACAATAGATGCATCGCGCAGTAGTTACATCAGTATTAGTGTTTCAGAAATTATGGAGAATAACCGGATTCTACTGACACTGTAGAGAAGAATCATTGTGAGAAGTAATAAGTGAGTTGCTGACTACAGCAACTACCTGAGACCTTTATGATCTGGGCTTACTGAACTGAAAGAGAGAAAACAGTGGGTGGATAAGTATTAGATGTTTTTTCTGGATAACAACATTTATTTGATCTTTATGGCATTCAGATACAATCCCATTATTACTCAACCAAACCTACTAGGAGAATAAATAATGTTTTAGTTTAGAGCTACAAGTTTAGTGGAAGTATTTCTCAGTGCAATCAAGTACTTATTTGCATATCATTTTAACATAGATTCTCCACTTCGGTTGTCCATATCATTCACATACATATTAAAAAGAAGTCTTAGAACTGACCCTGCAACATGCTTGTAATAACTGGTGTGAAAGAAAAGACAGCGCTAATTCACCTAAAATCCTGATATTTTCATCAAACAAGTAATCAGATAAAAAAAGTTGGCACTAAGTGTGAAACTATGGTTGTCAAGGACATCCAAAAATCTTCTGTGACATAATCGGGCAAAAACTTTGAACAGGTCAAGAAATATAATGTAACCAAGCTACCTTTAACTAAGTGACATTAAATATATTCTGTAAAATCCAAATGTGCAGTGTCAGTGTTATGGTTAAGTCTGAAACTACATTGCTTGTGAGAGATATTAGGTTATTGTGGGTTTTGTACTCCAGTATGTGTTTACTGACGTATTTTTCTTGGAATTTGGAAAGTGCAGAGAGAAGTTTTATTGTGTCTGGAGTTGTTTAGAACTGTTGACTGACAACCTTTGTAAAGGGATGCAATAAGCTCACACTTCCTGGATGATGGGAATTGATACTTCTTTCTGGATCTGTTGATGAGCAGCAATCCAGGTTGTGAGATTTTGTTAGCAGCAATTTTAAGGTACACTGAGGGAAGGTTTCTGTGTTCATGTGAATCAAGCTTTATTTTATTTTTGCAAGTTGATTACCTGTTATTGGTTTGCAGTCTTAATGGTAAAATGGAGCCAGATTGCAACGGAAAGTGAATCTGACATCTCCATTGGAATTATATGAAATTACTTTATTCACTAAGTCATGCAAGTGATACAGAAAATTAGTGATGATCCCAGTTTCATCAAGATTGTAATAGTGATAGATATTGTGGCCTCAGAAGTTGAGAAGGGCAATTGATCTTTCTACTCTTTCAAGACTATCATTCAAATGTCATCTAAAGTGCTGTGTCACAGAATGCCACCAATACAAATCAAAGGCAACTAGATCACGCACAAAAAAAAGACTGATGCTGAAATACACCAAATATTCTTAATCTGCTCCTCACAAATGTGGCCTGTGCCTGTGCCACTAATGACACTGTCACGATCTCTTCTTCTCTAGTTAAATTGGACCATAAACTCAGGACATTTACTTCCAAAATCACCATACCCTTTGCAGCTAACATGTCAGCAAATAAGGATTTAAAAAGAACAAACTTTATGGAGTTATAAGATGAAATCGTTAAGTTCCCCATGACATCATCACAGCTGACTCTGACATATCAGTCAGCTTCACAAAAGAGTTTATGCTCACATGTCCAAATGCCTAAATCTAGCTGTCTCACCTAATGCCAAATAGAATGGAAAAATTAAAATCATCCCTCTGGTGGTCAACAGATATAAACTTTAAAACAAGAGAAAGATACTCCTTAAACTGTGAGGAAAGGCTAGTAATCCTCCAAATGAGGTAGTACTAACAAATATCACAAAGAAATGGAAAAGCACTACCAGGGCTAGTAAAGCAACCAATGAGTGGAGTCTAGCTTCTGAATCAAAGGATAATTACATGTTCTTCTTAAGCTATAGTTATTTATTTATTTATTTATTTATATATTTATATTTGTTTACTGGAGTTATGCACTAATCTCAATGGACTATTTGCAGGCAGAGCCCAGATGAATAGAACCACATAAGAATTAAACCAAAATATTATCTGCAGATACAAAGACATGCTAAAAATATATACACATATTTACAGATACAAGAATATACTACAACATTCTGTTCAATAATCAGTTGCAATATCAAAACATAAAGGGAAAAATAGAATCATGCTTTGTAGAGCTTTTTGGATAAGATGTAGCCATAATGTATGAGATGGCTTCTGCTATAGGGATAGCAGCATATCATTATACAGAGAGGTATGAACACATTAAAGGAGGTGAGTGTAAATAACTGCAGGAAAGGACAGCATGGGAAGAAGACAGAAACACCATAAGAGAAGCATGCAGAGGGAAGAGGAATCAAGAGGATGAGAGTTGTAAATAGAGAAGGGAGCTAGGATAAATGAAAAGCAGTAAGTGAGGGCAGGACAAGATGAGATAAGGAAGGATGAAATATGTGTGTGAGAATGCTGCAGGGTTCCCATAATGTGACCTGTGTGAGTGCAGCTGTACTTTGGGTGAAGAAGTGTTCCTAGGGCAGTTGTCTAAAGTCTGAGTACTTTTGGACATTTCTGATTGAAAGAAGAATGGAGTCCCATAGTTTGGTTTATGTTAGTGTGTATGTATTTCTTTCGGCTTTTCTCGGTTAGGGGTCACCACAGCGGAACTCCAGTCCACTAATAATTGGCAGTGGATTTTTACAGTGCTGAGTTGCCAGCCCGAAACTCTAACTTCAAAGAAGGCACACTCATTCACGCACACACCTACCTGCATGTCTTTAAATGTCACTCAGCTGTGTGGAGGACATGCAGACTCCACACAGAAGGCGCTCCAGCCGAGAATCGAACGGGAGAACCTCTTGCTGTGAGACGACAACACTAATCACTGCACCACCGCGGCCAGAGTTTAGTTTATGCTTGTAAACTAAGAAATAACAATCAACAATGCTTTGAACCTTTCCTTAATGGGAACCACACTAGGATCCCAAGATAACAAATATACAAGCAAATAAGTTATCTGCAAACATCACCTCTAAAATACTCTGCTCATCCCAAAATCTCTTAACACCTCCTACCATCACTAAAGAACACATTCGTAAGGTTATCCATGGATTTGGATAAGATATATTAGCACTTAATAAACAACATCAAAAAGAATCTCATTGAACCTCTCTTTAAATTGTATAAGATAAACAAAGCCATAGTCTATGTTCCCAAATCCTGGTACACTGCTATGGTTGCTCCCCTGAGACAGGAATGTTAATACTGTAGAAAACATCAATACAATGTAACCAAAATTTTTTTTTAAGTTTTTGAGTGCATTTTTCTTTTAATAAAATCGGAATGTATTATGTGACAGTCCCAAGGCTAGCTAGCTCCCTCAGCATATCCATCTTAATGGGATTAGGCACTTTCATCTTCCCTCTATGCTTCCAAAAAGGGTAATAAATCATGCCAAGTTTGGATTACAGGTTTTTCAGTTCCAGCAATTCTAGAAGTTGTTTATAGAAGCAGAAATGTCACTGAGGAAATTCATAAGCCACAGCAAAATAAGTTGCTGAGAAAATAAGATTGCTAAAAGTTTGCATGGCTTGGAAATATTTACATCAGCACAGGTCAACTCCATTGAATCATGCAGGTATCATATGATAGTGACACCATGCTGTCCTGTCTGGGTTGCTTTCTTGTCCAGTGCTGTTTGGTTTAATATAGTCTGTTAAAGTGTCTTTGTATCCACCTGATTGGGTAAGAAATGAACAAAGGTAAATAAGCTGTTGAACATGCCTAGTCATGTACATCATAGTATGTATGAATAAAGTCAGACTCTGAATGTGCAGCTCAGTCCTTATCTGCTGCCAAATTATCTGTTTTATGCCAAGGCATACTTTTATACATTGGAGAAACTACTTATATCAAGGGCATGTCAAGTAAGGATTACAAAGTCTTCAAAATTGTTTATTGATTCAGAATTACACACATAAACTTCTAAAGTAAAGACTGAGGGTCATTCCTAAAGCTGGCATCCCAACATTGTAACCCTTTAATAAACTATCAAAGAAGCTAGAATTGCTCTTTGTTCAACACATATATACCTAATTGAATATCTGCCCCTGTTTTCCAGTTGTTTGTGGGTAGGCCAAAAGAACTAAACAGGCAGTATAAAGTATAACTTTTACAAGAAGGTATAAACTGATACAGGCTATTAACTGGCAGCATGTCAGTCATTGCCAAAATGTTGTCGCTATATGTGTTTCTGATATATTCTGGGGTTAGTGATACAAACAACAGAATATGTTTAATTTTCATTGTAAAGGGGTATCCTATCATGGCATTGTAAGAAAGAGACATGTTCTGAAAAGTGAGCACAGCATGACAGAATTTGTTATATGGGGCACGTTACTCTTACAAATATAACAAGAGCAGTGCCACTGAAAATTGAAGGATCTAAGATACAAGTTGATTCAGACGCATCTTCCTGGAGAACTTAGACGGCATACCACTCAGCTGTCTGGAAATTTGCAGATTGACCTCTTTTTCACCTCATATACTTTGGCATAAAAAGTTGTGGTTTTCTGGCAAATCATTGAGGACTGAAGTCATTAAATAATAACAAACTTTTGTGTTTCAGTCTTCATATCCTTCATAAAATGCATGCTAAATCAACACCTGTTATTCAAACAACTGTCTAAGTTTATGAGAGCAATATTTAAATTAAACTTTCAGCTTTTCCCGGTTAGGGGTTACCACAGCGGAACTGCGGTCCACTAAGGATTGACAGTGGATTTTTACGGTGCCAACTTGCCAGCCTGATGCCCAACCTTCAAAGAAGGCATACCCATTCATGCATGCACCTACCTGCATGTCTTTAAATGTCACTCAACCACGGGGAGGACATCCAGACTCCACACAGATGGCAATTCAGCTGAGAATTGAACGGGAGAACCTCTTGCTGTGAGGTGACCACGCTAACCGCTGCACCACCGCGGCCATTGAGAGCAATATTTAAACTATAGTCTCTTATTTTGGGCCTTTCTCCTTCTAATATTTTTTTACTTTGTCCAGAATGTCTACACATACGTTAAGAGGTATGCTCTAGAGACAACCAAAATGCCATTTTCTGAAGTATCAGTCAACTACGGGAAAAACAAAAGACACAAATGAGGACTGGTTAAAGAAACATTCAGCGGGTTAAGACTGTATGCTTTAAAAAAATAAAAAGAATGAAGGCAAGTACTACTTTATTAGGGAAAAAGAGAAAAAAAATAAAATTCAGTCTGCTATGTGGAAGTTGTGTGGCATTAAACATTTGTGTTGAGTGTCATTCTTAAGTGTCACAAACAAAGAGCAAGTGAATGAGGATAAAAAGAAACAAAAAGAAAGAAATTCCCCAAAAGAATCAAAATATAAACAAGGACATGAAAAATAGAATGTGTTTTGCTGCAGAAAGATAAGAGTTACACAATTCAGCTAAGGGGAAAAGAAAGTAGCAGTAAATAAGAAAGTCAGTTATTACAAATTAAAGATGGCAGAATACAGTGGGTGAGTTTTTGACTGACTATCTTTTAAGTGAAAGAATAAAAAAAGACTGTGTGTGTGTGTGTGTGTGTGTGTGTGTGTGTGTGTGTGTGTGTGTGTGTGTGTGTGTGTGTGTGTGTGCATGCGTGCGTGCGTGCTTGCATGCGTGTGTGTGTGTGTGTATGTGTGTGTGTGTGTGTGTGTGTGTGTGTGTGTGTGTGTGTGTGTGTGTGTGTGTGAGAGAGAGAGAGAGCATGTATATTTCTGTAGACATGCCCATGTGTCTATATGTATGACTTCTTCTTTCCTCATGGGCCATAGTCATTGCAATAATTAGCATTTTCCACTTTAAATTAGAGTGACTGTCATCAATATGAGGTAAGTGCCATATGGGTGTGTATAGTACTATGTTGCTATGATCTCCGAAACAGTTTTTTTGAAAAATAACTGAAACTTAAAGACATTTGACTGTGAGAAAGCACATCACCTTTCCCAACTCACATATGCAATGCATTTTAAGAAAGTTAAAAAGATAACAACCCTCTAAGAAAACAAAATAATTACTAAATCAAAATGAGGCTCTTGTCTTGATGTTTTTTTACTGGAATTGGCGTCATTTTTCCCTGAATGCACTAGGTAACCAAAAGCATACTGTTGCAACACTGTTTCAGTTATAGTTTTTGTAGAATGTGTCATTTTTCACTGAATTCAATGGGTAACTCAAGGTACATCACTCAGAAACTTATGCAGCTATGTCCCCCATACCACAATGTAAATTTGGCATAAAAAATATGCTAAACAGTCCCTAGTTATTTTCAACCTCCATGTTTATTTACATATACTTTAATCATTTCAGTAAACTGATCTATGCTGACATTTCTGAATGATGACCACGACAAATACAGGCATAGATTGGTCAGAAACAAATATCATCATAATCCACCACAGTTTTCCGTTGATATGCAGAGTTAGGAATTCACATCAACATTAGTCAATGTGACTAAACATGATATTAAAAATTTATCAAGTTATCGGATAGATCAAGAACACAACTGAACACCATTCCTATCAACCTCTTAACACAAAAAATCTGGACAAAGGCAAAAACGATGAGGGCGATAAAGGCCTAAAACTAGGGGCAGGTTTTAAATGTTGATTTTATAAACTTAGAAAGTTGCTAGAATAATAAGCTTTGCATTAGCATAAATTATACGAAAGATATGAAGTCTGAAACTCAAATGTCTGTCATTAATTAATGACTTCAGCTCTCAATTTTATGGGGTAAAAATGTGAACATTCAGCAAAAATCTCGAGAGTTGAGTGGAATGCTAAATGCTGCTATGGATGTATCAACCAGCTTAGCCCGTGTAATTCTGCAAGCAGCACACTACTAGCAAATAAATTATTGATTAATTTTTGAATATTAATCAATGATTTATTCATGTTGTCATTATCTTGTTTTTAATGTATCTGATAATTGTTTTCAATGTTACCACACAGTCATTTTCTCACTCATTTTATTGCCAGATATTACTAATTATATTAAATTCAAGCTTTGGCTTTTCTGTAAAATTATGCTTTCAGTTTGTAACTTTTGATTTGTGGGTTCTGAAATCATAAGTAACAATAACGTGTGCCAAGTTTTAGCGTGAGGAGATTTTGTCTTTCTTGCCGAACTCCTCAGTCACCTTTATTCACAGGAAATCATGGCTGGTCCGGTTTGTATTTGTATGCTGGCAGTGATCATGTAGGCTTTTCTCCATGGTGGTGTGGAAATTGAGCTAGTGTATATAAGTTAGGGAGATGTGAGGATAATGCCTTCCAAATAAAGGCAACAAGGTTGCTTGACACATTTAAAATGCTTTATGTTATTAGTTTTGTGGAGATGAAGTTTCTGTACTATACAGTAGTACTAGCTGCACCACTGTTTTGTACACCTTACTTTTCAACTTCTTTGACATTCTTCTGTAATATACTATACCTGACACTATGCTGTTTGGCTTTAGCCCCTCTGAGTCTAGGTTTGACCTCTTCATTCAGGCATCCCTTCTCCTCAACCACCCCTCACAGATACTTGAAGTTATTAACTTGTCCCACTATCTTCTCTTCTATCTCAATTCTCAGCTTCTTCTGGTTTCCACAATATGCTGTCATTACCACTGTTCTATTTGTACTTAGTTTGATTCCATGTGCCTTCAGTTTTGAATTCCATTCCCCTATCCTTTGCTAAAGTTCTTGCTCAGAGTCTGCCTGTAATGCCACATTGTCTACATACAGCAACTTTGTTGATCTCTCCCCTCTGACCTGTTTGCTAATGTAGTCCATCACCAGTATGAATAGCAGTGGGCCTAGAGCTGAAGCCTGGTGCACACCACTTCCACTGGAACCCCTCTGTGAGACTGAACACTCTTCATACTTGAGTCATGAGTCTGCACTAATCCTACCAATGTTTCTGGGACTTCAAATCACAGCAGTACTGCCCAAATCAGCTTTCTTGGGACCTTGTCATATGCTTTCTCAAACTCTAGGAATGTCCAGGTGGAATATTTCCTTATCTCTAAATTCTTCTCAGCTATGTTTCACTGCAAACATTGAGTCAGTTGTTCTACATCCTGATCTGAATCTGAACTGCTCATCTCCCATCTTACTTTCTACTACTCTGTACTCATCAATCACCCTCTCCGTAACTTTCAGGCAATGTGACAGGAGTTTGATACCTCTGTACTGCCCACAGTTGTGGATGTCCCCATTGTTCTTGTACACTGGCGTGAGTATGCTTATTCTGCAGTCATCTGGAATATGCCTTCTCTCCACACTATTATGAGTACTGTTACGAGCCATTTCTCTCCTATTTCACCCATTATCTTTATGATGTCTGCTGTGACTTCATCTGAGACTGCTGCCTTCCCTGACTTCATTTTTTTTTCTTAGTACTATTCTTATTTCTTCTATGATGGGGTCCTCTTCTTATATCATCATAGGCTATGTCTGGGGCAGTACAACTTCTGTGGAGTTTTCTTCATTTAGAAGCTTCTGGAAGTACTCCTTCTATCTGCCTTTGATGTCCTGTGGACTAGTGGGCAGGATGTTGCTGGCATCCCTTATGAAGGGTGATGACTATCTTCTTTATCTTTCTGTCTTTGCCTTGTAACCTGATCCAGTTTCTTTGTGACAACTACTGACTCACTTTCCAGAAGCAGGTAGACTGCCTCCGATGCCTTGTTCTTTGTTATTGCAACTCTTTTATTAGCTTATTTGTTAGCCAACCAGAATTCCTTTCCTAGCCTGGTCCATCTTTCTCATATCCTACATTTTCCTGCATGCCTTCTTTCTTTTGACGACTTCTTGGACTTCTGTATTCCATCACCGACTTTCCTGATGTACCTTATTTCCGTACCTGGCACGGTCACATATCTGTTCTATAGTCCTCACACATCCTGTTTTGAGGAGCTGCCATTGTACTTCATTTCCACCTATTTCCTCCTCTTCTTGTGGAGCTAGAGCCCTGAGTAATTTCTTAAACTGTTGTATTTCTCTCCAGTCAACTTCCAAGTCTTAAGCCTGGTCTCTGTTGACCTTGAGCCTACTCTGACCATTGCTTGCAGCTGATTAGGACAACTAGTGGTTTATGCTGTGGGCTGACTGTTTCACTGGAGATGACTTTGCAATCACTGATTCTACCCCAATGCCCTTTCCTTACTAGCAGGAAGTCTACTTCAGTTGCATGTTGGTCACTCTGTATGACTCTATGCTAGTGGACTGCAGTGAGAAGAAAATATTTTTTTATTGTATGTATGAGTTTCCTGCCTATTCTGGCTGAGTCCCCCCCCCCCCCCATATAGAATGCAAGTTCTACCTATTAATTTCTGTCTGACTGCTTAAAATATGTAAGCCTCCAAATGAATGCTGACTTTTAAAGTGGAAGGTGTATGAAACCCTTCCTAATAAAACTGGGGAGCTGTTAAACCCTTGGTCTCCTACAGGGATTAGTCTTAGTCAGAAAGATCTTTATGGAAATAAAAACGGTTCTCTAAGGTCCTGTAATAAACTGTTTCACCCATACAAATATTTGCTGTGGAAAATATCGCTTCTGGCAATAAAGAAGAGTTATTTAAAGAGAGGATAACTGTTTTATTTTTTCTTTTCTTGTTGTTGAAATCAATACTCTGTATGTGCTGAACTGTAGCTATTGAATTCTGATCAAAATGGAAAACTCAGGCTTTTGTAAACTCCAATTATGTTCCAGTGAGCTCTACTATATCCCTTCAAACAACTCATCAGAAAAGGAGCACAGCCACTGACTGGCACCTGCGTACCCTCCTAGAAGTGTAGCCACTGGGCAATACCCAATTAACCAGAGCAACAGGTTTATACAATTATGTATCAGTATCACACCTCACTGGGAATCTCACACAAAAGTGGACCTCTTGAGATATTAGGAAAGGATGGCAATGTGGAATCCTACCTGTTGGCAATTGAAAGGTCTAGAGAGACGTGGCCCGAATGTGAATGGGCCAGTATTCTATCATCTTAGTTATCAGAGAACTCCCTGAAAGCATAACTGGACTTGGAAGCTAGACCTCTGTTCCCTAAGTTTCACACCTAGACTTTCAGTATAGAGGCACAAATACCATAAATAGATGAGTTTATACATATTTTCAAATTATGGCCAAACCTTGCAAAAAAAAGTAGGTGACATCTTATAAGTCTCAGAGATACATTTAAAAGGGCACTCACTAAAAGTTGTGTTATCCAAGGGTGGCCTTAAAAGTCTTCTGTTCAGCTAGTTGTTGCTATAGAATATCTGTTAACTGAAACTGCAAGTCCCCAAGGGCTAATAATCAGCCTTCACCTTTCTATATATTTTTTCCTATAGACAAAAATTCAGAATTGGTTTATTTTAAATGCTTCACAAATGGGCTCAAATACTCAACGTTTAGTGACTGTCATACACTATACTTTTTGTCTTTGTGATGTGTTGTTACTAAGCTTGTTAAATGTAATAGTGTGGAAGATGGAAAGAAATGACACACAAATAGAAGTCATATCAATATGTTCAACACCTAAGTTTCGCTTGCAACTCCAGTCTATGTAAATATGTATAATTCATTAGTTACCTGACTTGTAACAACATTTGTATATAATCATTCAGTTTTCAATGTTATTTCCTGCCTACTATGTACCCAGTTTCTCTGCCTTATGTAACTGCTTTGTTCTATGTTACCATCCTTTTTTATTGTATTGTTAATCTCAAATGAACATTTATAATTGTTTGTATTACACTGGAGCTTTTCTCCTCACGTTTCCACTGAAAATAGGCTTCTGGCTGAGGTGAACCAACCCGATTAACAAATGTCAAATAAATAAATAAATGCACACATTAATTAATATCTGTAATCATAAGGCAAATAGCAAGCACACCATTGAAGCAATGTGTTTACATAGAGACAAAAATGAAATACCTTACAAGACAGATAGAAATAGAAACTATGTGCTTACATAAGGACAAAATATATGTATATATATATATATATATATATATATATATATATATATATATATATATAATACAGGTAGAAATAGAAACAATTTTAGAGAAAATGACATGCCCAGACGCTCTGGTACCTAGTTTAACACATAATGTGATAATTGGCCATGATTTTACCAGTGCAAAAAGCAATATATTGATAGGTGAAATGTTTAACCAGATATGCTGTCAAAAACATAGCCTCCCTAAAGAAAACAATGTAAAATAAGACAACACAAAAAGAACTAAAGTTTAGTTTGTGGTGGGATAGATGAATCTGATGTTGGACCTTGCCAAAATACCAGCAGTGTTGTACAAATAATAAATAAATACAGTGTAAAAAATGGCAAAAAATGTGAGTCTTAACAAAAATCTCAAATGGCTAAAGTAATAAAAGAATTCAGTTAGGAAATTAACAGTGGAGTGGTCAGAGTTAAGAATATACTAAGGAAGTTTATTCAGAAACAGAGGAAAATATTGGCGACTCTTGTACAAAAGAAAAGAATGGGAAAATACTAGCATAATACCAGAAGAAAATTATTTTCATGAGTTGGAATTTTCAGCAAAGGAACTAGATTAGAGAGGGAAGCCTTTACCTGTGTTTTTTTTTTTTCGTCAGAGTGCTAAGAAAAGGAAGACCATCTTGGTTGACCTCCAGATAAACAATGCAAATTTTAAAAAGGCCAGCTGGATAGACAATGTAGTAAGCAGTATTAGAGAGAATGTAGTTAGAATAGAAATGAAACAAGAAAACAAAACAGCCTAATACTGCACACATACTATAAAATAAGAAATTACCTGATATACAGGGTATCCAAAGAAAAAGCACCACTATTAAAGGCAGTTATTAGTTCCAAGGCCTTTCAGAACACTTGTAATGTGCTTAGCATATAACCATCTTCTTGAGTGGTGATAAACTGCCTGGTAATGTGAGTTTTTTTTTTTTTTTTTTTTTTTGTATCTTGCCCAAAACATCATGGTACAGCACCCAAATAAGACCTATTTGATACATTTTCCCATCATGGATATTCATTTTCAAAAACCATCTGTATGTCTTCATAATTATTGATTATACAATAGCATTTCTGAGGCAGTACCTCTACAAAGTCCATAGCAAAAGAAATACTATGGCTTTTTCTGGAATAAGAATTTATCACAACATTCTTACTAATGAGCATATCCCATTAATGCATATGAAGTAATACAAGAACTTTAACATTTTTTAAAACCCCAGGAAATATCGCCCTATAAGCCTGACTAGCTTGGTCTGCAAGGATATGGAGTGCATCATCATGGATCTCATTAACAGAGACATTAGGAACCTCCAAACACTGGACCTTACCCAGTTCGGCTTTGTTAAGGGCAAATCATGCCTCCTAATCCTGGTGGACTTCCTTGAGACAGTTACCAAGGTATAGACAAGGGAAAGGTGGTCCACACAACCTACCTAGACCTCACAAAGGCCTACAACACCATTCCCCATTCAGGTATCATAGACAAGCTCAATAGCCTGAACATAAACCCCTACATCATGAGATGGGTTGCCAACTGGCTCATGTACAGAACCCACATGGTAAGAGTAGCAGGAGCTAGGTCTCACTCTAAACCAGTTACAAGTGGCATTCTCCAGGGCTCAGTCCTAGGACCCCTCCTGTTCGGCATGTACATCTCAGAGGTACAGGCAAGCACAGGAGGACTATGGTTGACCAAGTTCACTGACGAATGCAAACTAGGGGCTATAATTGACTCTCCAGCTGAAACAGACATCCTCCAAAAGGGTCTCACTGAGATAGATACCTGGTGTCAAAACCATGGCCTCAAGCTAAATGCCAAAAAGTGCATCGTCTTCTCCTTTGGAAAAAAACAAAATACCTACAGACTACCACATAGGTGGTAGACCCCTAAATACTGAAGACGTAATAAGGGATCTGGGGACCCAAGTATATAGTAACCTCTCCTTTGATAATCACATTGCCAAAGTGGTTAGAAAATCCTTCTATGTGGCTCACCTAATTACAAAAGGATTTGCATCCAGATCAAAAGAGGTCATTGTGCCTCTCTATGCATCATTCATCAGACCCATCATGGAGTACAATGCCCTATTTGGTATGTACCTTACAAGACACCTACAACAGCTGGATAGACCACAGAAGTACTTCACCAAGAGGATCACTGGCCTCAAACAGATGCCTTATGCAGCTCGACTGAAGAAACTCCAGCTGTACTCGGTTGCATACTGCCTTCTCAGAGGTGATCTCTGCCTGACATACAAGGCCATGTCCAACCCAGAATTGATGGACATGTTTCACCTAAAGAAAACCATATCCCCTCAAGCCACATGCTCTAGGGATATAAACCTCACCACAACAATAAATAGGTTGTGCTGGAGGGATAGATTCCTGTCCCAGAGACTTCCCATGCTCTGGAACAATATTCCAATCTACATTAGGCAGAGCTCCTCGCTAGCACTCTTCAAGAGAAACCTTGACGAGTGGATGGGAAAGAGAAAGTTTACCCCGGGGATCACTTCAATGGGTCTGCTGGACAGAGGCACAGGGAACTAATCTAAGGGGTCGTGAAAGCCAACACATTCTGGCTAGGCTTATAAATGCCTTCGGGCAGATAGCCTAATACATACCTATGAACCTATGAACCAATGAAAAGTGAAATGGTTAAGGGTATCTGTATGCAATCCTCAAATAAACTATCCCAGTGCTTTAGTAAAACTTTAAAGTATATGTTTTGAAAGGCAATATATAAGTATATACATAAGGCAGGAACACCCCCTTAAGTATTTAATAGAACATTTTTCAGACCTAAGGACAAATTATGAACTATAATGCCTATAGTAAAGGAACAAATGAAGACAGTAAAGGAGAAACAATATGAAGCATTTAACAAAAATGTTTCTCAGAGAATTTTCAAGCTAGAGGAGAACATACATGCTTTTTCATCCTCTCTTGAAAATAAAATTCTTGCAAAGCGACAAAGTCATTTTGAAACGGTAAAAAAAAATGAGTGGAGCAAAATATAAATTCAGACAAACAGGGCAAAGGAAGCCATAACAATTACTCCACATAAATATTCTGAAACCTTGAAAAAATTAAAGTACATAGTTTTATGTGTTATTAGTAAACAGCCAGTTTGGGAGACTTTGTATATTCTAGCCATGTAATCCAGAGTTTAGGGGTGGATTTTCCGCCCTGCTCAGTGATGACATACTGCTTATCACAACAGTACATTTGTGGGCATAAATCTAAACACCAAGGCAAAAAGTCACACATAATCAACTATATCAGTTACCGCCCATATTTTCTATTCATTCTTGATGCCTATATTGCAATAGCTGTAAGCCTGTCCCTCACTTTCAGTATCTTTAATCTGCTGCTCTCCATATTTCCCTCTATACTGCAAAACTGCAATACTGTATTGTTCACACATTCACTATTATCCCATGTCATCAGCTGTGTTCTTGTTTGGCTTGCATACTTAATACTAGTTATACAGATGTTAGACTTTATTTTGCTGTATTACCTATTCTGTAATGTGTTCTGTACCATCACTGCTTGATTTCTATATTTTGATTCTGTAGCTTTATTATGTTGTTTTTGGAGCTTTTCTCCCCAGGCCTCTACTGAAAACGGGCTCACCCTGGCAGAGTAGACCTCCCAGTAAACAAATGCAAATAAATAAATAAGTGGAGGAGGACAAAGTATTCCATTGCTGAACATGTAAGGGATTGTGTTCCATACGTTGAGGAATCTTTGGGTAAGTAACCTATGTTTAAAAGACATTGTTTATGTTGTGATGTAGTTTGAGGTCTTTTAAGTAAGCGCTCATAGTATTATCAATATTTTTGAGGTGTAAGAAGTCCAATTGAAAAGGATTTTTCATAGCCTAAAAGTGGGCCAGAGATCACTATGAAGAAGTCAGTATATGCCAGTGAAAACTGAGAGGATTTTAGTCTAGAGATGTAGCACATTTATTCTTTTAGTTGGAAATGTTGCAGTCTTTTTTAATTGGGCAAAATGTTTTGAAAGGTGCATTTCAAGTAATGTGTTGCATTCTGTGACTGCTCTGTTGAGGGAAGATTACAGGGGGATTATTATATCCTTGAACATATAGAATATACCCTTAGTAAATAATTGAGCAAGTGGAAGAATTTCCTAGCTATAGCTGATACATGATGATCAAATGATAGTTTATTCTAGATGAAGGTATATATATTTATTATGGCAGTGTCAGTCCTAAGTAGGGTCCCATTTATGTGGGAATCACTAGGATATCAGCTTTATATTTTAGAAACAGTACAAAATTCCATATTGAAATCATATGGCAGTAACCTTGAGGAGATACTTTAGGGTCATCCCTCCACATTTGGTAACCCAGTGGTTCACTGGAATGCTGTATAGCACAGTGAATGGTTCCACCATCTGTCAAGATTTCAGAATCTGGAAAACATGTACACTAACACTACACCATTCAAAGGACCCTTGCTATCTGGACCTGAAATAATCTACCCCCTTTCATATTTGAAGAAGTGGAAAATCCTTACTTCAATAGGTGGAAAGTTTCTGCCACCAGAGCACTCCTTCATCAGGATGCAGGGGTGTTAGCTGATTCCATGGTCAGACAAGGCTGCTATCTCAGAGGTTTTGGTCCTTGTCACTATCAAGAAAGCTCTAGATAACCCCAGGGTAGCTAGCAGCAGTCCTGACTACCATAATGAATTTAGACTGATGAAAGATGCTCCATGTCTGCACTGATTTGTTCAGCATCATTATCAATGTGTGGATAATGGATACAATAGCCAAATGCTGTCTTCTTATATCCCTTCCCTGTACCTTGTCTCAAACTGTCACAAATATTTCACTTTACTGAAAGCTATAAAAACAAAATGAAAACTCCAGCAAAGCTAGAACTTTCACTGAGATTCTTGGCTTTATTGGCCTGAAATTGTCCATAAAAGTGACAAAACAAGTTATGGGCATTCAGAATCGCCAGTTAGCTGAAACACCTGATGATCATAAAGATCATTTGCATATATCCCATGTGCCTCTGATACAAGAGGTTTGGGAGGTCACTCAGTGAAAGTTCTAGCTTTGCTGGAGTTTTCATTTTGTTTTTACTGATTGGTGTTTCAGTGACCTTCTCACTTATTGTTTTACTTTACTGAAAGCTGTAATAAAGAAGGAAGCACAGCTGCTTCTCAAAAAAGATCCATCCAGGAGCTTCTGCAAAATAACTGTGGACTGAGATATTATTCCAGATTTTTTAATACCACAGTGAATGCAGAACAAATGCCCAATTATAGAGTTAAATGGCCTGAAAACTTTTATCCCATAGAGTTTTTTTCATATGGTTATCTTTCGTTCCATCCTTCCTCTAATTTCCCATTTCCTGAGGAAGCTAGATATTTTCTGCTGGTCTTCAGAACACACATTTGATCTGCAAGATTGATTAACATTTAAAACATTATTGTGCTTTTAGAAAGTAGACAGTGACTGACAGCCGATGATGCTTTGCTCCAGTCTAATCTTCACTCTGAGGGTACTCATAAAATGTGTATTAGTATTATCAACCTTCCACTGTCTGCAAGAGACAACATTCTTATCTGGTATGGAAGGCTAACTCCTTGTAGCCAACAGCTAGGAATGATTCATAATGCACATTTATATCTTCACAGCACATATTTCATGCCTTGGGAAGGCTTGAAAATGTTGAATATTTCAGCTTTGGAAAACCAGGTAACTTTGTTAAGTCCTACCAGACATGACTATCATGGTATCTCTTCTAGATGCTGAGATTTGTCAAGCAAGTTTATATGTTAGATAGAGAAATTCTTCTCCTGCATTCTCTCTTTTAGCCTGCCAGTCCTCTTTCAGACCCTTCAGAGTGGCTATACCTCAAGTCAAATCTTGAAGCCAGAAAAAATGCCGTACTTATGAAACTAAAATTTATTGTTAGCCCTTTCATCACCTTTCATTAAAGGAACTTCTTCAGACATTTATAATAGCTCAATTTACAATTTAAATAGTCCCAAGTTGATGACGTTATTGACCTCCCATTATCCAAATTCAGCAAATATATAAGTAAATATATTCAGATTTCTTTGTGCATAAAAACTTTTTAGAACATAAACAAATTCTTCACTGGTGTTAATTACAACAAAAATGTCAAATATTAAATACCCCCATAGAAATGTTTTTTACCTGGTTAATGCTTTAAGTTTTAAAATACATTTCAGGGAACAAGAATCGTTCAACTCAGGGTAGGAAAAGGCATTTACTCTCAGTTGCCATAGCAACTCCCTCTCCTCGAGTCTTAAAGCCCAAGGCCCCCTCCTGGGATTCAGATCTATTTTCTCAATAACCATAAAAAGGAAAGTGTGGTTAGTGTGTTCCAAAATATGCTTGGACAAAGCATTGTTATTGTCCTGTCCCATTCCCTTTTCCTTCTGACCTCTACAACAATCTCATCCAATAAATCTATTGGGTATCCTCTCCTGGTGTACATCCCCCACAAGTTTTTACACTTCACCTCAAAATCAACATCCAGTGTAGTCATCTTTGCTCCTCTTACCAACTCACCCTTTACAACGGCCCTCTTTTGGTGGTAAGGGTGATTACTGCTATAGTGAAGGAAATCATTGGAGTAGGTAGGTTTGCGGTATATTTTGGCAATATACCTACTATGTGTTATGTCCTTAAAAAGCCACACATCTAAGTATGATATAGCTGTAGTATCAAAATGATATGTAAATTTCAAAAAGGGGGTCATGTTAGATAAGGTGTCAACAAATTTTGGGACCTCTTCTTTATCTCCCATAAAGATCAAAAACATATCTTCAAGGTACCTTGTGTACCAGTGTACCTTGTTTTTGAACATTTCATGTTGGAATAACAGATGTCTTTCCCAATAGGCCATAACACAATTGGCAAAAGTGCCCCCACAGGGTGACCCCATCGCGACCCCTGTTTTCTGCAAAAATAAATCCCCGTCAAATAAGAAAAAATTATTAGCCAATACTAGTTCTAGGAGGGTAATAATTAAGTCAGTCTCCTCACCAGGTGCCCCCTTTTCCAAAAGAAAGTTCCTTACCCAGTTTAAGCCCGTATTCTGGGGAATGACCATGTACAGGTCCTATATTTTAAATAGGGGAACCTCAAGGGGTAATGAACAAATGGTCTTGGCAGAGCACTCTTTTAATAGAAAGGACAACTTAGATTATAACATCAGTTTTGTAACAACCTTTTCATAGGTTCATAGGTTCATAGGTTCATACTAGGCTATCTGCCCAAGGGCATTTATAAGCCTAGCCCATAGTTATGTGGCTTTCGCCACCCCTTTAGTTTGAATAAAAACTATGCCTATCATTTTTCTGTGCCTCTGTCAAGCAGTGACACTGAAGTAATCCCTGGGGTATATCTGCGATCTCCCATCCATTGGTCAAGATTCCTCTTGAACAAGGCCAGCGAGGTGCTCTGCCTCACATGTACCGGGATTTTGTTCCACAGCATAGGGAGTCTCTGGGTGATGAATCTGTCCCTCCAGCACGTTCTATTTATAACCGTGTCAAGGTTTAAGTCTCCCGCCCTTGTGGTTCTGAGGGATCTAGATTTTTGAGGTGAAGCATATTCATCAAATCTGGGTTTGACATGGCCTTATATGTCAGGCACAGGTCACCTCTGAGCAAGCGGTATGAGACTGAATAAAGCTGGAGTTCTTTCAGTCGGGCAGCATAAGACATATTTTTGAGACCCTTTATCCTTTTGGTGAGGAACTTTTGGGGCCTTTCAAGCTGCATCAGGTGTCTGGTCAGATACATTCGAACGGGCATTGTACTCAATCATAGGTCTAATGAGTGATGAGTACAGGGGACGATGACCTCCCTTGATCTAGATGTGAATCCCTTCATGATCAGGTGGGCGATATAGAAGGTTTTCCTAACTACTTTAGCAACATGAGTGTCAAACGAAAGACTACTGTCAACTTGGGTCCCCAGATCCCTGATGACTTTTTCTGTGCTCAGTGGATTGTCACCTATATGGTAGCTAGGGGTAACCTTGTTTTTCCCGAAGGGTATGACTATGCATTTTCTGGCGTTTAACTTCAGGCCATGGCTCTGGCACCAGTTATCCATTTCTGTGAGGCCCTTCTGGAGGATATCTGTGTCAGATGTGTTTTTGACTATGGCGCCCAGTTTGCAGTCATCTGCAAACTTTGTCAGCCATAACCCTCCTGTGTTTGCTTGTACTTCAGAAAAGTAGATGCCGAACAAGAGTGGACCCAGGACTGAGCCCTGTGGGACACCACTTGTGACAGGCTTTGAGTCTGACATGGCTCCAGCAACTCTGACCCTGTGGGTTCTGTCGCTTAGCCAGTTTGCAACCCATCTTGTGATGTATGGGTTTACATTCAAGCTGATGAGTTTTTCGATGATACCTGAGTGGGGTATTGTGTTGAAGGCCTTTGCCAGGTCGAGGTAGGCTGTATGGACTGCCTTTCCCTCATCAATGGCCTTGGTGACTGTCTCGAAAAAGTCAACCAAGTTTAAGAGGCAGGATTTGCCTTTGACAAAGCCAAACTGGGTTGGATCCAAAGTCTGCAAGTTCCCTATGTCTTTATTTATGAGTTCCATTATGATCCTCTCCATGGCTTTGCAGATAAGGCTTGTCAAGCTAATGGGGCAGTAATTTCCAGGGTCTGTGGAGGCACCGCCCTTATGAAGTGGGACCACAGTCGCCGTGCGCCACTCCTTGGGTACGTATCCTGAGGTGAGGCTAAGATTAAACAGCTGTCCTAACTGTGGGTTTAATTCCTCGTTGAGTTCATGAAGCACACAGCTGGGGACACCATCCGTCCCATGGATGCTGTTTTTTGCCTTAGTGAGGGCAGTTCTCACCTGGGCGTTGGAGATGTTTGGGGGGCTACAATCCTCTGGAATAGATATCTCTCCTTTTGGGGGGGGACAAGTTTGCACTGAACCTGTCAGCCAGTATGTTAGCAATGTGTGTAGGTTCAGTAATTTTCACATCATTTTGAACTAATTCTGAGCATATCTGGGAGTTTCCTCCTAGGTTTCTAACATAGCTAAAGAAGGCCTTATGATTGTCTTTAGAGTCCTTGGCGATTTTTCTCTCAAAATTTGCCTTGGATGATTTTATGAGAGCTCTTAGTTTTTACTTATAATGATCAAAGGTGTCTTACCTTTCAAGGATTTTGCTCTATCTTGTAGTAGCTTCCTCCTTTTGTTGTAGAGCTTGTTTATGGCTGGGGTCCACCAGACTGGACGCTTGCCTTTGGTACAGAGAGTCTTAGTTTTGTTTGGGATTGCCTGATCCATGCAGTCCTGTAGGTGCTGGTAGAAGGCATTTGTAAGTGATTCAGCGGTTTGAGTAATGTTTACCACTGGCTCAGGGGCCTTAAAGGAGACCACACTAGTTTTTAGAAGTGTGAAATCGGCTTTTGAGAAGTTTTTCACTGTGGTCTTTTTGTTTCAGGTGGGGCGGGATGAGGACCTCCAGCGAGATTAGTTTATGATCTGATCTCACCAGTGAGGGGTATACTTCGGTGTTGAACATTTTGATCCCATGTTCGTGATGATGAGATCAAGTATGTTTTCACCTCTTGTGGGGATGGTGACTAGTTGTTCCATGGCATTTGAGTTTATGAACTCCAGGAATCTTTGGGTTAGAGTGTTCGGGCTTGAGTAGTGTTCCCAGTCTATATTAGGGTAGTTGAAGTCACCTAGTATGATGGTGTTTGGAGATACATTTATCCCTCCAATGTTTTCAGGAAGGCCATGTGAGGTTCCTGAGTTTGAGAGGGTGGCCTGTAACATGCTACAAATTGCAGAGCAGTCTTGCCTATGGTTAATTGCACCTGGATGGTCTCCGATGCATCGTGCGTTGCCACCAACCTTGAGGTGTGGGTGTCCTTTATGAATATGGACACCCCTCCTTTCTTGGTGTTGTCCGGATTTTGGGGCGGAACGTATGATATGAGGTGAAACCTGTTAGTGCTGGGGTGCTCTCAGGAGCCTTGAACCAGGTTTCTGTCACAGCACAGACATCGATGTTCTCCATATTGAGAAGGGCCTCGAGTGCGTGCATCTTGAGATTGAGACTTCTGGCATTGAGCAGCATTACCCTTAGTTTTTTCCTTTTGGTGTTCTAGGGTGGTAGGTTTAGAATTTGAGCCTTGCCTAAAAAAGGCACTATGGGGGTGGCAAGAGCCTTTGCCAATATCCGGAAGCCCAGGGGTGACAGGTGCAAGCCGTCCCTTGCGAAGCAGCGTGGCTTGTCCAGCATGTCATCCCAGGCAGACAGACATTGGATCCCCTTTGAATGACACCAGAATTTAAGCCAATTATTAAAGCTGATCATCTTATCACTGTATTGTGGCATCATTCTAGGTGAAGGTAGGATACTGCTCAAGGTCAGGGTCATACCTGCCTGGGCTACATAATCATCAAGTGATGCCAAACTCCTGAAGGAGGTTATAAATTAAAATTGGGCCATGATTAATAATGATACAATGGCTAGGAATAAGTTAGGGCCAGGACCTGGGGTGACGTTTAGAAAAGGCTCTAATCTAAAACACTACTCGAAAAAGAAGTTAACCCACAAGTTCCTAATAAAGGGATGAAGAAATGTGGAAGATGTTCGTTTTTGTAAATATATAGAAACGTCTTCCTCATTTACCATAAGGAATATTAAATATTCCTTAAAAGGAAAATTTGATTGTGGGGCAATAGGTGTTATATACTTAGCTAGGTGCCAACAGTGCCCCTATTTCTACATAGGAAAGACCAAGAGGTACTTTAGACAAAGGATATACAAGCACCAGTATAGTATTAGTAGACAGGACAATAACAATGCTTTGTCCATGCATATTTTGGAACACACTAACCACACTTTCCTTTTTATGGTTATTGAGAAAATAGATCTGAATCCCAGGAGGGGGCCTTGGGCTTTAAGACTCGAGGAGAAGGAGTTGCTATGGCAACTGAGAGTAAATGCCTTTTCCTACCCTGGGGTGAACAATTCTTGTTCCCTGAAATGTATTTTAAAACTTAAAGCATTAACCAAATAAAAAACATTTCTATGGGCATATTTAATATTTGACATGTTTGTTGTAATTAAGACCAGTGAAGAATTTGTTTGCGTTTTAAAAAGTTTTTATACACAAATAAATCTGAATGTATTTACTTATATATTTGCTGAATTTGGATAATGGGAGGTCGATGATGTCATCAACTTGGGACTATTTAAATTGTAAATTGAGCTATTATAAATGTCTGAAGAAGTTCCTTTAATGAAAGGTGATGAAAGCGCTAACAATAAATTTTAGTTTCATAAGTACGGCATTTTTTCTGGCTTCAAGATTTGCTTTGTTTGTTTTTCCATTTTTTACTTAGTGGCTATACCTCAAGTCTTTGAGACCACTGATGGTTGTCATACTGATGGTGTCACATGCAGCTTTTGTAGCAGGTCCTGAGAGTTCAGTTATCCTAGAACTCAGCCCCCTTAAACACACCATTCTGGATCTCTGTATCAGATTACAGATGTCTGAATTGGTAGCACCCTCTCTCAGCATCTTGACAGGTGAACCCTTTGCATTTCCTCTTCTTAGAACTATACTCAAAATAGAATGTTCCTCCACTGGGGTAAGGAGGGTACTCATTACAGCCACTGGGCCAAAAGATTTGATGTTATCAGGATTTGAATCATCAGTCAGATTGAATAATGATATCAGTGTCCCTGGGATGACAAGAGTTTTATCTTTCCTAGCTCTACAAGGCTAAATATCTGTTCACTCAAAATGCCAGTGATAATATAGTGCACAAACTTAATCTGTGTCTGCAGAAGGATAACAGCAGCTTGTGAGTATGCTTGTAAGACCAACAAACTGTCAAGTGTGATTCACTTTCTGGAGAATGCAGCTTTCCTGATGCACTACAAGTTGTCCTTAACTCATGATATGCAGAAAGTAGGGTCATCATGGCCTTCTCCTTTTTGTTGACTCTTTTTTGAAAGTGCAAGACCTACTAATATCTTTCACACAAGTCCCAAAAAAATGTGATTCAGTAAAATATAGTGAATTTCAAAACTTGCTTTTTGCATAGTTTTGCACGGGGGAGGTGGCTAAATTTATCATTTTTCTTCTTGTTTACCTTGCAAGCTCAATGGAAACAAGTGTTTCTTTCCAAGAGAGACATAATACCACAGTCTGGTTAAATGATTTGCTCAGAGCTGCACAGTTTGCAAATGGAAACTGAGGGACTGAAACCCAGTGCCACAAGATGAGGTATATTAACATTTCATAGCCTTGATCTTCAGAGTTAAACTGCCAGAAGCAGGCAAAGTACTCTTTATACTACACATACTTCTGCTACTCATATATACTAACTTCAAGATCACTTTGCTATGGGGAAGGGGGAATACTCCCAGGTACTACACCCTTAGAGTTGATATAGATACATACATGGATGGATAAGTATGCACAACCTTTCATTGATGCTAGTATTTCAGCTGTTATGAGGAGCAGGGCAGTAGGACAGGCGATCACAAAACAAGCTTTTGACACTCACATTTGTAGAGAACAATTAAAATTGAATAGCATGCTGGATGGACAGTCTTTAAGGACACACTGACTACTAATAGGGGAACTTATAGCTCCATTACAGAAAAAAAACTTGCACAGGTGTTAGTACTTATTTTTTTTTATAAATCGCATACAGAAGGAGAGTCGTATCCGTGTGAATGAGAAGATTTTTGGGGTAAATATCTACATGAAAAGATGACTCATTTTAAGAAGCAGAATGCATAGGACATCCAGCCCTTGTATTTAGACAGGATGTTGTCCATCTGTCAAGGGAAGAGAATTTTACAGCAATTATATAACAATATTTGAAAACACAACACAGGATTGTTGCCAGGTCAGACATATAAGTGCTCTCAGATGGCAATTTGACTTTTATGTGCTACTTGTTAATGCAAGAAGCATAAAGAACATTAATAATTGTTTGTTTTAAAAATGTGCTGTACTCACATAAGATTAACTTTGTCATTGTTTGCAAAACATGGTTAAAGAACAATGATTGGAGACTAGTCCTATCAGGGTATAACTATTTTCTGTAACAGACATTCTAACAAGAAAACATAAGTGGAAGGTGTTATGACAGAGTTGAAAGATTGCTATGAGATCTATAGACCTATGATTATATCATCTTTGATGATAACCCCAGCACTGTATATTGTGTAACCTTGACAATAAACACAACTGTAGAACAGATTATAATTGTTGTACTGTATAGACCGTCAAAGTCAAGTGCTTATTTCTTACATAGAACAGTGGAAGGAAAAAATCATAATAACTGGGGATTTAAATTTACCAGAAACAGACTAATACTGATTCTACAACATTAGTAACAAAACTATTTACAACATATGTCCAGCAACAATAATTGTTGCAGATTATAAACAAAACTACCATAGAAGAGAACACATTGGCTATTATGTGTATTCCTAATGATATTAGTGTTACTTCATGTCAGTTTTTACACCTATGATGTGCAGTGATCTTGAGGTTATAAAAGTTATAAACTACTGCTAGATAATTCTGTCAAACTGACTTCTAACCAAGTACACAGAAGATTAAGAAAAGACTATATGAAAGCAAAACAGACATTATGAAAAATGAATTAGAGTGATGCGTTCAGTGTAAAGACAACAGAAGGACTGTGACAAGTACTGAAAGGGATTGTTTGAGTGCAATAAGTCAAAGATGTTTAACATCAGGATCTAGGCACACAAGGTCAGGGGGATATATATTTTTTGGACCAAAATATGTAATTAAGATAAGTAAAAATATAAGAAATGAGAATGGTGTTGAACTATAACTTTGAAATCTAAGATAAATAAACTGGACATAAAAATAAACATAGTGTGAGATAGGATCAGGAAAAAAATTGAAGAAAATTTATATAAAGACATTGAGCATAATGGGAGATCTTTCTGTGGATAAGATGAGGTAGGAGTAAAATTATATACAATGATAACCTGTGGATATATTTACAAAATCTTATGCACAATAGTTTGACTCCATAAAGGGGGAGATACGTTGTGCTGGTAACATCCAGATAACTTCAGACACTGAAATTAAATTGGCTTATGTTGAAAAATTGTTATGCAAACTGGACCCTTACAAAGTACAAGTAGGAGACAGAAGTAGAGTTAGTAATACTGACCTGAGAGCCCTTCAACATGAACTTGCAGCACCACTACATTAGTTATTGAATAGATCAATTAAGTATGGGGAGATTCCTCAGGATTGAAGACGTGCTGGTTAAGCCCATCTGTAAGGGAAAGAGGAGAAGGACAAAGCCAGAGTCATGTAGACCCTAAGTCTACTGTCTTCTCAAGGAAAATAATGGAGAAGGTTATTTTGGTCAAATTATTGTAAAACTGGGAAAGGTTTGGACTTGAAACCATATATCAACAAATATATGTTGAAAATAGATCTATAACATTATGTTCTATAATAAAATAGTAACAGCTATAAATGAAGACGTGTGCTGTGACATCATTTAAAATTATCTATATTCAGCCTTTGATAGGGGTGTACATAAACCACTGATAAATAAATGAATGCAGCTAGGTATTGGTGTAATCTTGATAAGATGTACAACTGCATGCTTACAAATAAGACATGCCAAGTATTGTACAGCAATTGGTCAATTGAAATTTTATTTTACATTTAGGGTGTCTCACAGGGTTCTGTCCTGGGCCTATACCTATTTAGATTGAATATTTCTGTCTATCCTTTTCAACTGAGGTGTTTTATAGTCTGTATGCAGACAAACTGTGTGCATTTGGGTACCAAACCCATATGAGTTTCAGTATTGCAGCTCAATTACAGTTGTCACAATTTCAGCTAATAAGCCTTTTTGCCTTCTTCATGATTGCCAAATGCCTGATATGACCCTTTTTGCCTACCCCGTGATTACTAAATGCCTAATGCAGCCCTGTCAAAATCCTGCGTGGATGGAAAGTGAAGGCTAAGAACACAGACCTAATGACATAGACTTGGATCACAGACCTCTGAGCATTTTTATCACTTCTTCAGATGATTAAGTTTAACGTTTGTTTTTAAGGGTCAAGGATCTGAGATAACATTAACTCTAACTCCACCTTTCTGAACCATAGATGTCAACTCCTTAGCTACAGAATAAGGGACAAATCCAAAATTAATCTGGGATTATCAGGGATACGTTTTAAAATTGTATTCCTATTAACTTGAAAATATGAAAAAATAGCATTGTGACAAAGCGAAATACTGCCAGCTCAGCTGTCTGAAATTTTGTGAATAATTCTGTCATTTGTGAATATTGATATGATTTATACAGAAGTGTGTGTAAAGTACTGTGCTAAAATGTAACCACAGCATGCCCTATTGGAATAGAATAGGAATGTACCTGCACTGTTGTGACTGTTTAGATGTATATGTTTAATGGAAACTGGAACATAGGAGTTTAACTTGAAAAGAATTCAGAGAAAATAGTTGAAATTAAATTGTTTCATAACCACATAATAAAAGAGATGTTATCTCTCAGTTTCAGTGCAGTAGCAGGCACAATGTCTAGAGCTAGAAGTTTTTTGTATTGCCTTGAAGAGAAGTAATTACCAGGTTTAAGATGTAGAAATGTTTTATTGCTTTATGACTGCCAGGATCTGCAAACATCTGAGGGGCTAATTTAAATCAACTTTTCCAATTTTCTTCTTACAGTATTCCAGGTAATCTTTTTCATTATCTGGATGCATTTAGGCAACTCAGGTAGTATATGCACAGGACAGTGCTCATAATAAAAGATGATCAGTTTTATATTCCCTTTGCTCAGGGAAACAGTTTACTAAATATTTCCCCTCCAGTTAGCATTGTTTTTTTTGACTGCTTTGTATTTATTATGATAAATATGGAAGGACTTTGCAAACCTTTGATAGAGCACATTCTACCAGAAATGTGCCTACTTTTATGTCTTTCTTTGGAATCTGTTCATGTAGTCTGAGCTTGTATGCTAACATATACAAACATTATATATACTCACTACAGTGGTGGTTCTTTGACTAGAGCTCCACCAGTTACAGTAAGCATCTCACTGTACTCCTCCCTTCCTTCTGTCGCTGTTATTTTTTCAGTTGATCAGAAGTGGAGTAACAGTCTGGAGTGTGCTGTTGTGTGTGTGTGGGGGGGGGGGTAAGGTTTGGCTGCTATGTAGAGTTTGGTGTGTTTGAGAGTTCTCCAACATCATAGGGAATGCCATTTGGAACAGCCTTCTAATGCTCTGCTAAATTAATTGAGTGGTGAAATGCTATGAACCCATGTCTCACAAATAAGAATTAAAGACACTCAGGAATTAGGATACATTCTCAAAGTTGCCTGGCAGAGCTAGTTTACTCCAACACAACATAGAAACCATGTCTAGTGAGAAAGTAAATTTGGAATCCAAACAAATACTGTAATCCCAGAACCAAGTAGATAGGGAAGAGTTACAGAATAATCTAATTTGGGGTCATATAGGTGTGCCAAAATGAGTTATATAGTCCCGTTGCCTAGTCCCCAAGCCTGCTGAGTCTAAGGTTCTGCAGTAATACCAGAAAGACGAACTGATTATCTAAATGTTATTTACATTCCATGTGCTGCGTGGATACATTGATTGAAAGACTGAGAAAGCAATGTTTCTTCCACCTTTGGACCTAACAACAGGATACTGGCAAATTCTACTTTTCTCTCTACTTTGAACCTAAGCAAATGATATTAACAAATTCAGCTAGCCCAAGAGGTTGAGGGAAAAACAAAAAGACATTTTACATACTGGGTTGACTGTTCAACTACAGTGTCTTATATTTTGCTCTCCACAGAGCACTTGTAACATCCCAAAGCTTGACAGACATATTTTTTAGATCCTTTACCAGCTGTCTAACAGCTTACTTGCATGATTTAGTGGTAATTTCTAAGGATTAGGAAAGACAACTCCATAAAGATAAAGTCCTCTTAGGGTGCCTGTAGCCAAGTGATAGTGAAACCACAGGCTGAAAAAGCTGAAACAGTACAAAACTGATCTATTGGCAACCAATAAAAAATAGGTTAAAATCTTTTTTAAGCCTAGCAAGCTATTATTAAAAATGTATCCCTAATTGGCAGCTTTAATGGCATAGAGGAACAAAGCCCTAACTGTAATTCTGGTAACCTGGGTTTGATTAGCATCTCAGGTGACTGACTGAGAACCATGGAGGAATAGGCAGGATGGCACTCATTGATGACTCTCCTTAATGGAAGGTGTGGTTTAAAGAGGGGAGTTGCCATCAGAAGTAGTCAACAAGCATGAAACTGGAAAAAGGAAGTGGGTAGGAGATACTAAAGACCCCCTCCCCAGACAGAAACACAGATGGCCAAGCCTCAATGACACCATTAGGATCCTGGACTGGACCCAGCAGTAAAGGAGTAGTTCAGGAGGATAGGAGGGTGGCTAGCAGGCTTCATGTGGACGTGAGGCACTAGGGGCACCAGGTTAGTAAGATGAGGTCTGAGGGTGCTAGAAAAAAAATGTACCCCTTATTCTGCTGCCATTGCATGCTCCTGATTTGCCCAATAGTTAGGATCTCTTGAATGTGAAGTGGACAGCTAAAGCAGAATAGACCTGTAATCGATGTAAGGTATGTGATACTCAGAAGCAATAATAACAACTCCATATTAAGTCAAACAGTTTGTGGTGCACACGAATGCCTTAAGAGTAGGCATAGCTGCAGTTTTGCCTAAAGTTAAAGAAGGAAACAAACACCACATTAACGTCATCAATAGAAAGCCCAACAATGATCAGAAGTGCACTTCATTGATAGAAAGACAATGTCTCTCCAGTAAATGGGCCCACAGCACCCTCAAGTAGGGATTTTCTACTAATTTTGGATCATACCCCATTACAGTGGTTTGACAAAAAGGGCATAACGCCAAAATTCATTAGATAAGAACTGACCCACCCACCATTTAATTTTCAGGTCCACCAGAATCATTTAAATGTGGTGGCCATTGTTCTACAGCTCATCTGTTGGGACTGAAATCAGTGGTTCTGCACAAGGGGATTTCCTCTGACTTTGTGTCTGCTAAGCCTTCACTGTTGTAGACCAGGTAGAGTTACCCTTTAACAGAGAGTTTGTTGGAATCACAAAAGGCAGAACATCTGCTTTTGGAGTATATGAAGGTCACTTCCTATGCTGAGGTGATTCCTTATTCCTTTGTCGAGAGACAGGAAGGCAAGTAGAATCTCTAGGGAGCAACAATGACATTCAAAATATGTTCCTTTAAGGAGAAGTTTGCATACCTTGAAACAAGAATGGGTGAAAACTATTACACTGTATGTTGTAGAAATCACTGTAAATGGTTAGAAGTGAGTGCTTACAGAGGACTTGGAAACTCTTGTTTGGATTATGACTGAACCTTTATAAATATTGCTTTGTTCCAGACTGCTGTGAGGTAAAAAGAAACTTAAGTTCCATGAGGACTGTGGAAAGACTGAATTGAAATTCAGATTTTTTTTTCTGTTTACAGTATTCCCAACATTTTGACAAAAAAGTAGAACTTTTCATTTTCCCCTTGTAAACAAACATGTTTTAACTGTAACCCACTGCATTTAACTAATTGACTTGGTCTTGTTATTGCAAGGTACCTGTGGCTGCAAATGTATCTCTATGGTCAAGTCCACCAACTATTCTGCAAAATAAGCAATGAGTAGAATAAATAAAAGTGAATTAATTACTTGTCAAGTTTGTTATGATGAACAATATTTCATCCATTTGTATTGACAGGTATCAAAAGTGTACATGCAATAACAAATTTATTTACAACTGTGATATTGTCAGTAATACTACAAATAAATGTAAAACAATGGCAAGAAAATCTGAGAATTGTTTTCACTGTTGTTGTTAGCCTTTGTGAACAACAGCTAACACATCTGAGCAGAAGGACAACAGCTGCATTTGCTTTCTGAGCATATCACTCCCAGACTCAACAAAGTAGTCCAGGGGTGTCCAACTCGGTGTAGCTGCGTTATTTTTGAATAAATAAGAGGAAGCCTTTTTCTGTGCTGCAGATTGGGTATCAATGAACAAAAAACACACAATAAAGTTACTCCCTCATCTCTTCTAATTGTGTTTGATCTCAGTCAGATTTGACTATTATACAATTGAATGTTACTGCAGATGAGGGTAATCAGCTTTATGCTGGAAAGTGTCAATGTGATAGATTCCCTTTTGTCTTTGCTTTAACACCTATGATAGAACCCTTATCAGGGAAAATTAGAATATATCCCTCATCACTACAGAACTATGGGAAGAAAAGAGAGAGAGAGGGAGGGGGCGAGAGTGAGAACAAGCAGCTAATGAAGTCAAACTTTATTTGATACTTCCCAAGGGTAAAACTAAGTTGGGAAGGAAAGTATGTTCCTACTGTGAAGATGCACAAGAACACAATTATATTCTGCAAAGCAAGCACTGGGGATGCATTTCTTCAGTGATAAAGTCTTCCTGATATTCATGACTGAAATTAAGGTCACAGGGACATGAGCTCTGCAAAATGGATCCATGTAAACTTACTTAAAAGCAATACACTGAAAGTCATAATACTGAATCTACAACATGCAATGATGAAATGTCAAAATGCTATAATAGTGAAATAAAAAATATCTATACCTATGTGTGCAGAGAGCTTTACTTGCCCTTCTGCCCAGGACCATGTTAGCATTCATTTCCAAGTTTCACTAGCAGGGAAGTAATATTGTTTGTTGACTAACTGTGCACTGGTGCAGTGTATTTATGTAGCACATGCATGTTATTAGTGCATTTTGATGACACCATTGTAAAGTTTAAGCATTTTGACATTTCAGGATTTTGCATTCAGTATTATGTTTTTCAGTAAGTTGTCACGCATGCCAGCAAAACATACATGCTGGGTTTAGAAATGTATGTAGGAGAACTAAATGACAGTGAATGAGTCGGTATTAAGATGTCGTTAAATATTATGTTTTCTTGGTATTGTATAATGGTTCACTTCTCACAACTTGTTTGTACTGTTTGAATTACATAGAGTATTTTGCTGCCTTCAGAGTTTTCACAGTGGTGGGTCTGGCCTCATGGAACTGGATTTGTAAAACTAAACACAAGCTGTAGAAGTAAAATTAGCTTCCCACGTCTCTTATCAAGTTACTGAAGGCCTGGCATCATTCATTGGCTTAATTTGCATGTTAAAGTTAGAATGCATTGCTTCAGATATGGTAGTTCTCATGGTGTTAGTGAGTATGTTCTGGCCATTTGCATAAGAAAAGTTTTCCAGCTTCTGAAAAGGGAATCCATTTACAAATCCTTTTAAACTACAGCCCTATGTAATTTGGACTTTTAACTGGCATAAGTAACATGGTATTAGACATATAACAATTCTGTCATTAAATCTGCATAAACAGTTTTTACTGCAGATTAGAAGAGTGTGAAAAGCATATTCCCACCATTAGACTGGTCCTGAAAGGAAGCCATCAACCTTGTCTCAAATAACCAATACAATATGCAGCTGGGATCATGTTCTCAGCCTTGAAATAAAACCCACATATTTGCCAGTGTTGACTTCATGTATTATTTTTCTGGAGTTTCTTGTTTGTACACATTTGCAGTGTTTGAAACAAGACAAACTGAATCTTTATTTTTTATGGTTAAAAGGGTTGGAGGAAGGAACCAAATAGACACTTTATAACTACAAGTCTGGTGCACAACAAATTAAAATGTTACAGAAATCAGGCTCCTGTTGCTCATGCAAATCAACATGAACACATTTAATAGCATTAAGATATGTTCCAGTCAGTATTGTACATGGCTAAACATTGACCTGATTGAATACAATTACTTATGTGATAGAAAACAGTTGTGTATAAATTAAAAAAAATGTTTAGCATGATCTGGACTTGAAAATTAGGAATTACTATGATATAATTGATAGATATTTCTTAAGAAAACCTTAGATTAAACAATAATGTTGGAGTATAAATTCCGTAAATAAGTCCTCCCCATTCAAAGCTGCTGTATGTTCTTGTGGCATAATATTTTGGTACTTGCATATTATCGCATTGCAAAATGCGCATACTTCGATAGAAATGAGGCCATTAAACACTGAAAGGTGGTATTCAGAGTCTGTATTGTTGTGGAATAATGTTGGATTACCTTTGGGAACACAAATATTGCAGAAAACCCTCTTCCTGTTTTTTTGCATGCATCACACATGCACGCTTGAATTGTCATTCCTGCTGTCGGTCTGATGAACGGATTCTTTTCACTCTGTTGAAGGAATCCTTTAGAGAAGGCAAACACAGACAGGGTACTGATGGTTTTGCTGACCTTCATTTTTATGACGTTGTAAATACAAGAATAGTTAAAAGTTAGCAAGTGTAGCTAAAACAATTTCTCAGTGTCTGTGTTTTACTTCTCTGAAGAATTCCTTGTACAAATTCAAACTAATCCAAACGATACTACGATAGCACCCATGAAAAGTGTAATGTGCGTGTGTAATGCACAGAAAACAGGAACAGACTCCTTCTCCAACTCCAAAAAGCAAGGTAAAGTTTTTGGGGGAGTAGTAAACCTTACAAACACATTTTCAATTTTTTCATGCACTCCTATCTGTGCTGGTATGCGCATTTTGCAACCGTGAAAATCTGGTTGCAATAATACGTAAGTACCAAAATTTTTAATAAATACAATATTTACTGTAATGCATATCCCTCACTCTATTACCTCCAGAATCAGTGTTAACTTCATGTATTATTTTTCTGGTGTTATTTGTTTGTACACATTTGCACTGTTTGAAATAAGAAAAATGGAATCTTTATTTTTTTATGGTTAAAAGGGTTAGTGGACAAAACCAAATAGACACTTTACAGCTACAAGTCTGGTGCACAACAAATTAAAAAGTTAACAGCAATCAGGCTCATGTTGCTCATGCAAATTAACATGAATGCATTTAGTAGCGTTAAGATGTATTCTAGTCAGTATTGTACATGGCTAAACATTGACCTGATTGAATAAAATTAGTTATGTGAATAGAAAAGCAGTTGTGTATAAATTAAAAAAAATGTTTAGCATGATCTGTACTTGAAAATTAGGAATTACTATGATATAATTGATAGCTATTTCTTAAGAAAACCTTAGATTAAACAATAATGTTGGAGTATAAATTCATAGGTTCATAGGTGTTTACTAGGGTAACGATCACTAGGGCCTTTTTAAGCCTAGCCATGCATCCCAAATCTCTGACGAGTTCTAATACCCTTGATAAGTGTAAGCATGGGCCTGGGAGATGAACCATTTACATGTTTCCTGTTTGCATCAGAGACATAGGTGCCAAACCTGGGATGAATTTCTGGTTTCCCATCCAATTGTCCAAGTTGAATTTCAATTGGATTACGGAGGAACTGTGCTTCAAATGGATGGGGAGCCTGTTCCATAAATGGGGTAGTCTCTGGGATACATAACTATCTCCAGCAGGTCCTATTTATATCACAGGTTTAAGTCTTTAGAATGGGTAATTCTGGCACTGTTTGCTTTGTGGATATGCAGGAGGTCCATCAGAGTGGGGTATGGCAATGCCCTGTATGCCAGGCATAGATCTCCCCTTAAAAGCCTGTAGGAGACAGAACACAGAAATAGGGCCTTGAGGTGGTCTGCATAGGACATATTACTTATGACCTGTATTCTGTTAGTGAGGAACCTCTGTGGTCTTTCCAGTTGTTGGATATGCCTGGTTAGGTACATACCAAAGGGGCCATTGTACTCAATGATAGATCTGATGAATGCTAAATACAGTGGAACAATGACTTTCTTGCACATAGATGCTATACCTTTGTTTATAAGTTGTGCAACATAGAATGATTTCCTCACCACTGTAGACACGTGATGATCAAAGGTTAGATTACTATCTATGAATGTGTCCCTAAGTCCCTGACTACTGGGTCAAATCTAAGGGGTGAGTTGTCAATATGATAGTTACCAGGATGGATGTCTTTCCAAAGGACACTGTTATGCATTTCTTGGCATTTAGTTTTAGCCCATGACTCTGACACCAGTTGTTTGTCTGTGGCAGCCCCTCCTGGAAAACATTTGTGTCTGTGTGAGATTCAATGACAGGTCCTAATTTGCAATAGTCTGCAAATTTAGTCAGCCAGAGACCACTGACATTGGCCTTGACTTCTGACAAGTAAATGCCAAAAAGGAGCGGTCCAAGAACTGATCTCTGCGGGACTCCACTTGTGACTGGCCTCTTTGTAGAAGTGGACTCCCAATTCTAACTTCCTGGGTCTTGTCTGTGAGCCAGTTGGCTATCCACTGGATGACATACAGGTTTGTAGCTAACCTCTTGAGTTTGTCAATAATGCCCAAGTGGGGTATTGTGTCTTCTTCAGAACAGTCAACAAGCACCATAACTTTTATACATAAACCAATACAATCATTTAAAAAATTAGCCAAAACATTTAAAGATGACCATAAAAATCAATATTTATAATCTTCCTAGATATTTGAATAAACCCATATCTAGTGTATACAATAATTATACTGTCAAACTATTAAACTATATAAAATATTTATAAAACATTTGTATATTTAAAATTGTTTTCTATATATAGTATATAAAAAAACTAAAAACTCTATTCCATATTCATACTACTATCAATATTGGAAGACTTGAGACTTTTAAATAAATCAATAAGTATATTACCAATACTATAATAACTCAATGACTTATACTAAGAGAGGATCAAGAAAGGTTTAATACTGATGCTAATAAAATCTGCCATCTGCTTTCCAAGGCAGCCAGTTTCATCTTCCAGTTTCCCCCAAATGTTGAATAACTAATGGTATCTATGATAGCAAACTGAAAAGTGTGCTCTTTACCATATTCATGGATATGTTTAGACAATGCATTCTTCATGTCCTTCCTGAAAACTCTTTCAGTCTTGCCTAATATATATCACCCTACTTGTGTTACAATTTCCAGTTCTAGTTCTAATACATGTAGAGTTGAAGTTTTTAAGTCTAATGTATCTGGATTCATTAATAAACTTACACTGTTTACATCTGGTACCTTTGTACATATCCTTTGTGGCATTATCATAATTGGCTTTCTCTAATAATCTTTTAAAATTAATGCCTGTCTTATATACAAATTCAGGAGAATTTCAACAAGTATATTCCAATGTTTGTCCTTAATAAAAATGTGGAGTGTAAGTCAAAATACATGCTCGACTAGAATAACTGGATGGCAGCCCTTAATGTTTTCATTAACTATATATTTACCTAATAATACCCCATTCATTACCCACATATTCAATTGTATCCAGGAGCATGTGGTCCGGATATCCACGATTACTAAATAATGTCCTAATGGTATCAAGTTGGATACACTGCCCTCCTTTCGATTTTTTAAAATGTGTGGAGGATGGTTACTTGTAAAATGTAGGTAATCATTGGAAAAAAGTTGGTTGAAGTGAATGTATGTTGGTCAAGACCAACAAATAAGCAATGTCCACAGTACTAGTTTGATGAGTAAATTTTAAAAATGTAGAGGATAGATTGATGAAAGCCATAAATTCTTGTAATTCCTCTATAGAGGCCTTCCACAAAATAAAAATGTCATCCAAAAATCTGGCATAGAATGAGATGTGAATATAAAACCTCTTAAATAACACTTCCTCTTCCCATTCCAGCATCACCATGTTGGCAAATGGGGGCACACGACGCACTCCATAGCAACACCTTTGTTTGCTTGAAATATTCCCTTGAAACACAATATAATTGTGATCTAACACCAGTCCCATCATGTCACACAACAACACAACCTTGTCCCAACTAACCCATCAATGGTGACTAAGATGAGGTCTGGTCTCCAATATTCATGTTGTAATTTGCCCAAAAAACTCCACGAATCTTTCATGATGTGTGGGATATTTCCATAAATGTGTTTTAGTTGATGATCACATGATGAAAACATGAAGGGCTGCCATCCAGTTATTCTAGCGTGTTTTATTAAGGACATATTACGACAACATTGGAATATGTAATGTGGGAAATTCTCCTGAATTTGTATATAAGACAGGCATTAATTTAAAAAGATTATTAGAGAAAGCCAATTATGATAATGCCACAAAGGATATGTACAAAGGTACAACAAAATGCAGATGTAAACAGTGTAAGTTTATTAATGAATCCAGATACATTAGACTTAAAAACTTCAACTCTACATGTATTAGAACTAGAACTGGAAATTGTAACACAAGTAGGGTGATATATATTGCTACATGTTGCACTTGTCCTATGTATTACATAGGCAAGACTGAAAGAGTTTTCAAAAATATATGAACACCTTTACCGTATTCAGAGGAAGGACATGAAGAATGCATTGTCTAAACATATCCATGAATATGGTAAAGAGCACACTTTTCAGTTTGCTATCATAGATACCATTAGTTATTCAACATTTGCGTTAAACTGGAAGATGACACTGGCTGCCTTGGAAAGCAGATGTCACATTTTATTAGACGCTACTAGACCCCAGGACTAAACGAGTCCATCAGTATTAAACCTTTCTTGATCCTCTCTTAGTATAAGTCATTGAGTTATTATAGTATTGGTAATATACTTATTGATTTATTAAAAGTCTCAAGTCTTCCAATATTGATAGTAGTATGAATATGAAATAGAGTTTTTAGTTTTTATATACTATATATAGTTTACATACATGTTTAAAAACAATTTTAAATATACAAATGTTTTATAAATATTTTATATAGTTTAATAGTTTGACAGTATAATTATTGTATACACTAGATATGGGTTTATTCAAATATCTAGGAAGATTATAAATATTGATTTTTTATGGTCATTGCTGCTGAATGTGCACTATACCTTTAAATGTTTAATTTTAAAATGATTGTATTGGTTTATGTATAAAAAGGAAGTTATGGAGCTTGTTGACTGTTCTGAAGAAGACTGCGTTCCAGTTAACTGCTATAGGATTGTGGAATAAAAGAAAAGAATTTACATCCTTTCGTGCACGAGTTTCTTTGGGAAGTTCCTGTTCTTTTCAGTATTCAAGTGGGGTATTGTGTCAAATGCCTTAGCCAGGTCAAGGTAGGCAGTGTGAATGATTTTGCCCTCATCCATTGCTTTGGTGACCTTCTCAAAGAAGTCCACCAGGTTGAGTAGGCATGATTTGCCCTTGACAAAACCAGACTGGGTTGAGTCCAGTGTCTGAAGGTTTACTATATCTCTACTGATCATCTCCATTATAGTTATTTCCATGGCTTTACATATAAGATTAGTGAGACTTATGGGTCTGTAGTTTCCAGGCTCTGTAGATGGTCCACCTTTGTGCAGAGGGATGACTGTTGCCTTTGTACATTCATGAGGCAATAAGTCTGTTTGGAGACCACAGTTAAATAATAATTCCAGAGACCCTGATATGTCATATTTCATGCTATTTAGAAGGCATCCAGGGATATTGTCTGGGCCCATTGATGCAGTGTTCTTGGTCTTAGAGAGACCATTAAGGACCTGTTCCCTAGTGATAGTAGGTGAAGTTATATTTGCTATTTCCTGAGGGAAGCTTTAGAGGGATAGAGGAGTAAAGGTGGAGCTGAATTTATCAGCCGGAACGTTTGCTATATCTTCTGGGTCAGTATAGGTGGTTTCATGTATAATGAGCTCTGCACACAGTTGTGTATTGCCTTTGAGGTTGTGGACATAGCTAAATAATGATTTGTGGTTGTCCTTGGCCTGGGAGGCCAAACATATCTCAGATTTGGCTTTGGTAGACTTTATTTGTCCTCTGAGTTGTTTGTTTAGTTTAATGAGAGTTCTTTTATCCTGCTGGGTGCTGCACCTCCTAATTTTGTCATGATTTTCTTCCTCCTGTTATACATCTGATTGATTTTCTGATTCCACCAGGGTGGTTTATTTTTTGAGTTAGTTCTGCATTTCTTCCTGATATGCTCTATACAGATATTAACATTCTTGTACAGAGTTTCTGTAAACAATTCTGCATAGCCAGAAGTGTTCTCAGGGTTTATAGGGGCTTGAAATTTTGCCAGGTTCTCACTTAACAGCAGGAGGTTAACCTGGGAATAGTTACTGAATATTCCAGGTTTAGCTGGGGGTCCAGGTTTTATTTTTCTTCAAAGGAGACCATTTTGTGGTCTGTCATTACCAGGGAAGACATTACAGTAGGGATGTGGAGCACTCTCCCATATTAGTGAGGACCAGATCCAGTATGGTTGCACCCCTGGTTGGTGTATTGACTATCTGGTTCAGGGAGTTTGTGTTTACAAATCCAAGAATCTCTGTGCATGTACATTTGATGTCGTATAGGATTCCCAGTTAATAGTGGTGTAATTAAAGCCACCCATGAATATGGTATTGGCTTGGATGGTTAGTGTTTCTAATAAGTTTAAATACATGGTATGGGTTTCCTGGGTTATAGAGGGGGACCTATAGCTTGCAAGGAAGTGGTATTGTATTTTACCTATGGTGATTTGAACATGGAGCAGCTCAAGTGCATTGTACTGTATGACTAGCCTTGAAGTATATTTATTTTTGATGTAAATAAAGACACCTCCACCTTTAGCCCCTGCCTGTGAAGTAGTTGACTTAAATGTGTGGAAGGCATTATAACCTTGCACTGTTGGTGTGCTCTCCGCGGCTTTAAAACATGTCTCAGAGACCACACAGCATCAGCATTCTCTAGGGTAAAGAAAGCTTCTAGGGAGTAGAGTTTTTTGTTTAAACTCCTAGCATTGAGCAGTAATACCTTTAGACTTTCTTGGTTTTGATTTTCTACATCGGAAGTACTTTCAGTTTGGCATTGCCTAAAAAAGGCACTGTGAGGAAGACAATATTTTAGAAAATATTTGAAAGTCTAGAGGGGAGAGGTGCAGACCATTCCTGGCAAAGCAGCGTGGTCTGCTGACCATCTTCTTCCATGCTAACAAACATTGTACCCCCTTAGAATGACACCAGAAAGTAAGCCAATTATTAAAGTCAATCATCTTTTGTTCATATTGTGACATCATCCTTGGAGAAGACAAGATGCTGCTCAGTGATAGGCTCATATCAGCGTGAGATACATATTCTGAGAGCTCCATGATGTCTCTCTTCATATAGTCTAGGGAGGTATGTCTCAGGTCATTTACTCACATATGCACTATGACCAAGTCATGTTGGTAATTGTGACCTGAGTGCATGTGTAATGTGGCAGATCCTAGCCCCTGAAAAGCAACTGACCATAACTTTCTCCTTACTCAGCTTGGTGAGAGGGACATCAGTGTGTCTCATGATGGCATGTCCAATGACTAGAAAGTTGGATTGTGTGGTGGTTTACCTTATGGGCTTAGAAGTAGAGGCTCTGTGAGATGTAGCTCTATGTGTTGATGAGGGTGTTGTTTTGAAAGAGCACATTTGGGGCTGCTAAGGGTATTTTGTTATGTGTACTTTGTCTAGGAGGTTTTTGTGTTTAGGAAGGTTGCATGTAAGTGCCTCAGCATATGTGTGTTGATATGTCGGCTTAGAATTGTGCATGATGAGTGAAGCGTGTGTACTAGTGACAACCTTATTGACATTAGGAATACTTTTATGTGAGAACTTTACCTTCAGTGACAGTGTAAATATATCTCTCACATAGCATATCACTTTGTTTGAGAATTAACTGGTTGTCAGAAAACATGAGATAATTTGTACATTGCCTCAGGATGCCCGTATCCACCAAACCAGTGATGGTGACGGAGACAGTAAGAAAGTTCATATCCATGGCAACAGACCCTTTTTTTATTGATTAGACAGTTGGAGTGAGAATATCATTCACTGTCAGGAGTATCTGGTTTACAACTATGTGGACAGTGCTTGTCACTACAAACTAGTTGTCCTGTGTGCAACTAGGTATAGGAGAAATTTAAATTTTGCTTTTAGAGAGAAAATGACACTCAAGGTGTCTGAGTCTGTACAGAGCACTGCCAAACACTTGAAGGGAAACTAATACATACACCATGAAAATTTAAAGGTGAGGTATTTATGCAGATATTCTGAAGTTAGAAACAAATCAAGCAGTACTTACTGAAAACAAAGATGGGAGTCGCATGAATGGCTACTGCCTGGGTCCTACTAATGCTGGTCTCAGCTTCACTCTGTTGGGATACAATGCTCCTTTGCTTTTCCTCTCACCACAAGCAAAATGTTAGTACCAATCCCAAGAAGATAAACAGGCCACAGCCTGTTTGGTGATCCACAGTCTTGTACCAGATGATGCAAGGGTGTGTAGGCTTGTAGTCTTTTTCTGGTAGATACCTTGAATAGCAACCAGACCAATCAGGAACTTTAAGCACAGACACTCACTCTCCAACCAGAAACAGTCAGGATCAATGCACTCTGTTCCTTCTCTCACCAGGGTCAGAATATAGGCATAGATTCCAAGCTGTCACCTATAAAGCAGTTATTAGGTTTTCTAGTGATCAGCAGTCTCCAGGAAATAATGCCACTGTACGCCTTCTCTCACCAGGAGAAAACAGAAGCACTAATCCCAAGATGACTACTGAAAGGCAGAATGTGGGCTCTCCAATAACTGTTGGTCTTGCAATAGATGTTTAAAGGTAAGATAAAAAAATGGTTTATCCTAAACACTGCAGTGTGCACTATGCAGTTAGATATGAAAGTGAGTAACTTAAGTTTTAGCTGTCTTAAGTCGAGAGCCACTATTTTTAAAAGAGCAAGATAGATTGAAAAGGGGCGGGGACTTTTGTATTCTGGTACTATAGGGTACAGTGGGATGGTCAATACATTTAAATAGTTGAAGGGGAGTGATTTCACAAAATGATAATTTTGTGCTTACTCATACTAGCCAGTGAAAGGAGAGAGGGAAGGAGATATATGGTCAAACTAACATAATGGGCAGACAACTCGAGACAGTGGTGTTTAAGAACACAACAGTAACAGGGTGGGAAAAAATTCTGTCTGACTCACAAGAGACAGAGCAGTGGTCCCTTTTCAAGTTTTAATATTTATTTATTTATTTATTTATTTACTTATTTAACATTTGCTTATCGGGAAAATCTGACTGGACACAGGTCCTTTTTCAGCGAAGGCCCTGGGAGAAAAGCTCCATGAGTAACAGTAAATGTTAATGCATAAATTACAATAACCAATTGAGTATAAAGTAAACAAAATGCAGTATACATAAGAAAATACAAATTTGTTACATCATGACAACAAAACCTCAGCTTTGTGCTTAGCTAGTACTATTTATAAAGTATGATATGTCAAGATATAAGGTTAAGACAGGCTGGTAAGGGGTATACTGTGATATATCAGAGCATTCACAAGGGGTTAGTACAGGAACGTAGCCACTTATTTTTTAGATAAACTTTAAGTGATGGCTTAAAGTGGTTAGTGGATGAGACTGAGAGAATGGAGATAGGAAGGGAGTTCCATAAATGAGAGATATAGCTGGAAAATAAAGATTCTGCTGCAGTGTTGTTGGCCTTGGAGACAGTGAGTAAGTTCTTATTGTTAGAGCAAAGTGGTCTACTGGAACTGTAAGGAAGGATGAAATTTTATAGTGCAGGGATTCTGGTTTATTGTGTTACAATTTTGTGATTTAGAGAGAGTTGATTTTAAAGAATAATGTTAGGAAGTTCAAGCCAGTCTAATATCCTTAAAGCTGCACAATAATGTGTTCTATATGGGCAGTCAGATGAAAACTTAGCAATTTTATGATAACATGCTTCTAACATAGATAGGTCAGTTTTCCTAAGATTAGTTAAAATTGGAGAGGCATATAGTAGAGTGGAGAGCAGACAGGTTTGTGCTAATGTAATTTTGGCCATTTTGGTTAGGAACCTTTTGTGCCTCTATAGACTTCCAAGTTTCTTCTGGACTTTTTTATTCTTAGAGAGACATGTAAGTCAAATTTTAGGTGATTGTCTATTTCCACTCCAAGAAGCTTTGTATGGGTTGTCGGGGAGATGACAGTATTGTCTTTGGCTATTATGTGAAATGATGGGCATGAGATAGATGTCTTGTCAGGTTGGAAGAGTAATAATTTAGTTTTGTTTTCGTTCAGGATTAGATGGGCATTGGCTAACCATGTTTCAACAGAATTGAAAGATTCCTGTGTTTGAGAATGAAGAGCTAACAGAGAAGTGGCAGCACAGATAAATGTTGAATAATCTGCATACTGTATTATAGAACCATGTGGAGTAGCTGTGTGTAGATTATTAGTAAAGAGGGAAAAAAGGAGAGGGCCCAGGATAGATCCTTGGGGGACACCAATGGATAAAGGATGGCGTGGAGATAAGTCACCCTGCCATAGAACAGATTGTTAATGGCCAGATAAATAGTTATTAAACCAAGTTGTGGCAGATGGTGAGAAGCTTAGTACATCTATTAGTTTGGAATGGGAGACCATATCAAAAGCTTTTGATAGGTATAGAAAGATGGCAGATACAAGGTAGTTGTTATTCCTGTGATGGTTTATGGTATTAGTGAAGGATAAGAGAGCAGAAGTGGTACTATGCGATGGATGAACCCCATGCTGAGTGTTTGAGAGAAGATTATTAGTATGAATTTCATGACCGGGAGATGAATACACCTTTCGAGTAGCTTAGAAAACAGTGAAAGAATATCAATTGGACTATAGTTTGTCAATTCTGTGGAAGGCCCCCTTTATGAAGTGGGATTACATGGGAGATTTTCTACAGTCGAGGAACCTTGTTTTCGAGAATGGATTGATTTATAAGGGTTGATACTGGGAAGGCTATAGATTCAGCTGCAATTTTGAGGTATTCAGTGGGTAACTTATCTATGGCATATGCAGTACATTTTCGTTTCTGGAGTAGTTTTTTTATAGTGGCTGTAGGAACTGGGGAGAAAGAGAATGAGGCATTGCTAGTTGTAGACTTGGCTAGTTTGGTATCAGGAATAGGAATTTGCTGCATGGAAAGGGCAATTATAGATTCAGTAAAATGTTTGTTAAAATTGGTAGCTATGCTATCAGAATTGATGTGGATGTTTGGGTTGGTGTAGCAGATTTTCCTGGGTGAAGGCCTGAGTTTATAGCAGGCCAGAGTTTTTGAGGGTTTTTTGGTATGTGTTTTGAATGTTAAGACAGAAATTTATTCTATCCTGTTTTAGTTTTTTTTTGCCTCATTTCTAAGTTCCTGATACTGTTGTTTAGAAACTACTGTGTTAGATTTACACCATAGTTCCCAGGCTTTATCTCTAGTTTTCAGAAGGCCCTAGTGTCTCTGCTTAGCCAGGGAGCATATTTTGATTTTACTCTGATGGCTCTAATAGAGGCATGCTCATTTAATATATCTAAAAAGGATTTATTAAAGTGGTTTACTGTGTCATCTAGGTCAAGGTATTTGAATGGAGTCCAATTGCACCTTTGTAGGTCAGCTAGGAAGTTGTCAAGATTAAAGTTATGTTTCTTTCTAAGTTGTTTAAACATAGTAGGTTTTGGTGGGAATATGTGTTGTCGTATAAGAAATGTGGGTAGGTGGTCGCTCAGACAATCAGGAAGGCAACCCGACTGGAATGAGTGAGAGGAGTTATTTAGTAATATCCGATCCAAGGTTGATTGTTTTTTACTAGCTTTATCTGTTCTGGTAGGTTCTTTAATAGTTTGTGTAAAACCATGCATGTTTATGTGATGGATAGGGTGATTGTTATCACATGCAAGCCAGTCTAAATTAAAATCATCCAATGTGAATGTCTCCTGACTAAGGTGCTACTTGCCCAGTGCAATAATTGTTCTTTAGTTGGGGCATTATTTCCAGGTGGGTTATAGGTTCCTAGGTTCATAGGTGTGTACTAGGCTAATGGCCCTGGGGCCTTTACAAGTCTAGCTACAGGATTACTCTGGCATAGTGCCACCTGACCTTAGTTCCCAGTGCCTCTGACAAGTAGAGCCATTGGAGTTATCCCTAGGGCAAATATTCTGTTTCCCATCCACTCATCAAGATTTCTCTTGAAGAGGGTCAGCGAGGTGTTCTGGTTGTCATGTATGGGAAGTCTGTTCCACAGCATTGGCAGTCTCTGGGTTATAAATCTGTACCAGCAGCATGTTCTGTTAATTGTGGTAATGAGATTGAGGTCTCTGGAGCGTGTGGTGTGGAAGGATTAAGATTTCTTTAGATGTAGCATTTCTAACAGAGCTAGGTCAGACATGGCTTTGTAAGTCAAGCAGAGATCACCTCTAAGTAGGCGATATGAGACAGAGAATAGCTGGAGTTTTTTGAGTCTGTCCATATAGGACAAGTGTTTAAAGCCTAGGATCCTCTTTGTGAGGTACTTTTGCGGCCTCGCCAGTTGTTGCAGGTGTCTAGTGAGGTACATGCCAAATGGGGCATTGTACTTAATCACTGGCCTAATGAGGGAAGAGTAGAGGGAGACAATAAACTCTTTCTTCTTGGATGCAAAACCCTTAGTGATGAGATGTGCCACACAGAAGGACTTTCTGACCACAGTGGCAATGTGGTGACCAAAAGAGAGATTGCTGTCAACCTGTGTTATCAGATCTCTTATAATGCCTTCTGTGTTCAGTGGACTACCATCAATGTGGTAATTCATGGGAACCAGGTTTTTCCCAAAGGGGATGACGACACATTTTTTGGCATGGAGCTTAAGGCCATGGTTCTGACACCAGTAGTTGGTCTCAGTGAAGCCATTCTGTAGGATGTCAACATCACTTGGGGAGTTAATAATAGCTGCCAACTTGCAATCATCTACAAACTTTGTCAGCCAGAGTACCTTCGTGTTGGCCTGGACATCAGAGAAGTACATACCAAACAGGAGAGGACCCAGGACCAAACTCTGTGGGACTCCACTCCTGACTAGTTGTCAGTATGACTTGGAGTCAGCTACTTTCACACTGTGGGTTCTATCTGTGAGCCAGTTTGCAACCTACCTAGTGATATAGAGGTTGATGCCAAGCTTAATGTGTTTTTCTGTGATTCCTGAGTGGGAAATGGTATCAAAAGCCTTGGCCAGATCAAGGTAGGCTGTATGAACCACCTTGCCTACATCCACAGCTCTGGTGACTGACTCAAAGAAGTCGACTAAGTTGAGCAGGCATGATCTACCCTTCACAAAACCAAACTGTGTGGGATCCAGAGTTTGGAGATTCCCTATGTTCTTGTTTATTAGGTCCATGATGATGCATTCCATAGCTTTGCATATCAGACTAGTCAGGCTAATGGGGTAGTTGCTCCTCCTTTGTGGAGAGGAATGACTGTAGCAGTGCACCATTTGGTAGAGACAAAGCCTGAGGTGAGGCTGTAATTGAACAGGTCACACAGGTGAGGTGCTAGTTCACTCTGTAGTTCCTGTAGAACACAACCAGAGATATTGTCAGGTCCCATAGAAGCTGTATTCTTGGCCTTGAACAGTGCTGTTTTAACCCGTGCAGCAGTAATACTGGGTGTCTGGCAATCTACTGGTATTGTGATTGGTCCTTTGGGGTGGTAAAGTTGGCACTGAATCTGTTGGCCGGTGTACTGGCAATATCTGTTGGCTCAGTATAGGAGGTACCATTGTGCAGTAGCTCAGAGCAAATCTGGGTATTGCCATGGAGTTTCTTTACATAACTATAGAAGACCTTCTGGTTGTCTTTACTATCTGCTGCGATTCTCTTTTCATAGGTAGCGTTAGAGGATTTGATGAGGGATCTCAACTTTTTGTTGAGGCTGATAAGGGAGTTTTTCCAGTCTTGAGATTTCACCTTATTCTGCATCAGTTTTCTCATTCTGTTGTAGAGTTTGTTTATGGCAGGGGACCACCAGATTGGCTTTCTTTTTTTGGAGGACAGTGTCTTGGTTCTATTGGGTATGGCAAGATCCATGCATTTGTGAACGTGTTCATACAGTGCATTGGTGTATGATTCTGTGGTCTTGCAACTATTCTCCATTTGCATGGGTGCCATGAAGTTAGCCACCTCTGTTTTTAGGAGCCCAAAGTTAGCTTTGGAGAAGTTTTTCATGGTGGTTACCTTTGCAGGTGGGGTGAGAGGGATGTAGATTTCCAAGGTGATTACTTTGTGGTCGGATCTAGCCAGGGAAGAGCTGATAATTGGTGTAGAGCAATGCTCACCCATGTTAGTAATGATCAGGTCAAGGATATTGCTACCTGTAGTGGGGGTAAGAATGAGCTGGTCCAGGGTATTGTAATTAATGAGCTTCAGAAAACATTGGGCAAGTGTATTGGTACATGAGTAGTTTACACAGTTAATGGAGGGGTAGCTGAATTCACCTGGTAAGACAGTGTTAGGCTGGAGCCTAATACTCTCCAGGGTGCTTAGGAATGTGGAGTGTGAGTCTTGGGACATGGTTAGGGACCTATAGCAGGCTACGACCTGAATTGCTGTCTTACCCAATGTTAGCTGCATCTGAAGTATCTCTGATGCATTATGTCGGGCTACCAATCTGGAGGTGGGCGCATCCTTTATGAATATGGAAACACCTCTCCCTTTGGAGCTTCAGTCCAGGTTCTGGGACCGAAAGGTGTGGAATGAGTTATAGCCTGGTAGTGCAGGGGTGCCTTCTGCTGCCTTGAACCAGGTCTCTGTTACAGCACAAATGTTGATGTTCTCCATTTTAAGGAGTGCTTTGAGTGAGTGCATTTTGAGATTAAGACTTCTAGCATTGAGCAGCATGACTTTCAGATTGCATTTGTTTGTAGCTGTTATGGTGGTAATTTGATCTTTGGAATACCGCCTAAAAAAAGCACTATGGGGTAACACAAGTCTTGGGCGGTATCAGGAAGCCCAGGGGTAACAGATGCAAGCCATCTCTGGCAAAGCATCGAGGTCTGTCAATCATGTCATCCCAGGCAGACAGATACTGGATCCCCATAGAATGACACCAGAAACTTAGCCAATTGTTGAAATCAATCATTTTCTGCTTGTACTGTGATATCATTCTGGGTGATGGTAGGATGCTGCTCAGGGCTATGGTCATACCCACCTGGGCTACATAATCTGAGAACTCCTCCATGTCTCTTTTCATGTAGTCCAGGGAGGTACGAATCATGTCATTCACACCCGCATGTACAATGACAGAGTCATATTTGTACCTGTTGTTGAGGGACCTGAGTGCATGCGTTATGTTGTGGATTCTGGCACCTGACAGGCAGCTGACTGTTACTTTCTCCTTATTCAACCTAGTGAGTGGGGCATCAGTGTGCCTCACTATCGAGTCACCTATAACTAGTGTGTTGGGTATGTTATTTTTCCTTAAGGGCTTTGGTTGAGTGGCACACTGTTTAGGAGACTTATGTGTCTCATGATTAGTGTTGTGTTGTGGTGGTCGAGTGCGTTTCTGCCTTGGAGGTCTCTGCTGCTTGGGTAGATTTTTATTGAGAGCTCCACGAAGGTGGGTGTGTGGTTTGTGTTTTTATGTGAAGTAGTGCTGGTGTGTGTTTTGGAGGGCTACATGTTCCATGTGGTTTGGTGCAAGTGCTGACCTTCTCCTGTTGACCAGCTATTCCAGTCATGGCTGGAGAGTGTGTGGCTTCCAATTTGGATATATAAGTGCATCTCTTGCAAGTCTGAGTGTTGGAAGGTAAGAGGAGAGGGTTGTTGGTGTACATGAGGCAGTTGTTACATTGCCTGAGGATGCCCAAGTTCACTAGGTTAATAGGATAACTGACCCTTAGACATGCCTGGAGGGGTGGGCATTGATAATAAGTAGTGGATCTGTTTCCTTGTAGACAGTTCAGTGCTGGTAGCACTTTTGTGTGCTACAATAATTGCTACAAGATGTCTGGTAAAGTACTAGACTAACAAGCTAGTATATGTGCAGGAGAGGAGAGAACTAGAAGATCTAAGGCAAAAATTGAAGAGCAGACTCTGGCACCACTCAGAAGCTTACAAACAGTCCTGGATACAGCAAGTCTGTATCTGGACTAGACTAGTCACAGGAAAAGTGGGAAACAAGTGCAAATGCGGGCTTTTAAACCAGAAAGTTGAGAGAGATGGAAAAACTGTCCAAACGGCCAATAAACTACAATTTCTGGGCCAAGAACCACTCCTCTTGTGGTAGATAGGCTACCTAGTGCTTACCACTCCCACTGATAAGCTAGAAGGCTTCCCTCTAACACAGAAAGGCTTGGGGGGCTCAGAAGCTTACAGACAGTCTTGGATACAGCAAATATGTATCTTGACTAGACTAGTTACAGGAAAGGGGGGGGGACAAGTGCAAATGCGGGCTTTTAAATCAGAAAGTTGAGAGAGCTGGAAAAACTGCCCAAACAGCCAATAACTACAGTTTCTGGGCAGAAACCACTCCTTATGTGATAGATAGATTACCTAGTGCTTAACACTCCCACTGGTAAGCTAGCAGGCTTCCTTCCAACACAGAAGGGCTTGGGGGCTCAGGAGCTTACAAACAGACATGGATGCAGCAAATCTGTATCTGGACTAGACTAGTTACAGGAAAGGGGGAAATAAGTGCAAATGCGGGCCTTTAAATCAGAAAGTTGAGAGAGATGAGGGAATACATGAAAAGAGATGTAGAGAAGCTCTCTGATCTTGTAGCCCAGGCAGGTATGACCCTAGCCCTGAGTAGCATCCTGCCATCACCCAGAATGATACCACAATACAAGGATAAAATGATTGACTTCAACAATTGGCTAAGATTCTGATGTCATTCTACGGGGATCTAGTATCTGTCTGCCAGGGATGACATGATTGACAGACCATGATGCTTTGCCAGAGATGGCCTGCACCTGTCACCATTGGGATTCCAGATACTGGCTAAGGCTCTTGCCACCACTATAGTGCCTTTTTTAGGCAAGGTTCAAATGACAAATTCACGACCATAACGGGTACAAGCAAGCAAAATCTGAGGGTAATGCTACTTAATGATAGAAGTCTAAACCTAAAAATGCACTCACTTGAGGCACTCCTTAAAATGGAGAACATCGACATCTGTGCAGTGTCAGAGACCTGATTTAAGGCTCCTGAGAGCACCACTGCATTACCAGGCTATAATTCATACCACACCTTTCGGCCACCTAACCTGGACTGAAACACTAAAGGCAGGGGCGTGTCCATATTTATTAAGGATACCCACACCTCCCGGCTAGTTGCTCAACATAACACATCCGAGATTATCCAAGTGCAACTAACTCTGGGCAAGACCACAATCTGAATTGTAGCTTGCTACAGATTCCCACACCATGTCCCAGGTTTCCCACTCCTCATTTCTAGATACACTGGAAAATATTAGGGTACAACCCAACACCCTAATAATGGGCGATTTCAACTACCCCACCATTAACTGGGAAAACTACTCATGTACCAACTCTTTTGCTCAACATTTTCTGGAATTCATAAATTCCAACACCTTGGATCAACTTATCCACACCCCCACCAGGGGCAGAAATATCCTAAACCTGGTCATTACCAACATAGTTGACAGGTGTTCCACACCAAAGGTTAGTTACTCATTGGTCATATCCAACCACAAGCTAATCACTCTAGACATCCACATCCTGTCCCCATCCCCAATTAGGGAAACTACAGTAAAAATTTCTCCAAAGCCAACTTCACGCTTAAGACAGATGTGGCAAACTTCACGACACCAATGCAGATGGACAAGAGAGGTACGACTGCTGAATCCTACACAATTGCACTTTATAAGCACTTACACGAGTGCATGGATTGTGCTATCCCTAACAGAACTAAGATGCTATCCTCAAAAAAATAAAGCCAATCTGGTGGTCCTCTGCCATAAACAAACTCTACAACAGAAGAACGAAACTGCTGCAAAAAAGAGTAAAATCCCATGATTGGAGGAACTCCCTGGTCAGCCTCAGTAAGAAGCTGAGATCCCTCATAAAATCCTCCAAAGCTAGTTAGGAAAACAAAATTGCCACTGATTCTAAAGACAACCACAAAGCATTCTATAGCTATGTCAAGAATCTCAATGGCAACACTCAGATCTGCTCTGAGTTACAGCACAATGGCACTAAATATACAGAACCAACTGATATTCCAACATCCTGGCAGATAGATTCAGTGCTAACTTTACCCCCCTCTCACCCCCTAAAGGGCCTATCTCTGTACCAGAAGAATGCAAAGTTCCTGTAATCACAGCTGCACAGGTAAAAACCACACTCTCCAAAGCCAAGAACACAGCATCCATGGGACCTGACAGCATCCCAGGCTGCGTTCTACATGACCTACAGAGCAAACTGGCACCCCACCTAAGTACCATGTTCAATCATAGCCTCACCTCAGACTTTATGCCCACTGAATTGTGCACAGTGACAGTTATCCCACTCCACAAAGTGGAAGCCACCACGGACCCCGAGAACTACTGCCCCATTAGCCTGACGAGCCTGGTCTGCAAGGCCATGAAATTAATCATCATGGAACTTATAAACAAAAACATTGGTAATCTCCAAACTCTGGACCCCACCCAGTTTGAGTTTGTAAAAGTCAGATCATGTCTCCTGAACTTGATAGACTTCTTTGAAGCAGTCACCAAAGCCATAGATGAGGATAAGGTGGTTCACTCAACCTATCTAGATATTGCCAAGGCTTTCGACACCATCCCCTACTCTGGAATTATAGATAAACTCACTAAACAAGGTATAAATCCCTATGTCATAAGATGGGTTGCCAGCTGTCTCACTGACAAAACCCACACTGTGAAAGTAGCAGACTCAAAATCCGATTTCAGACCAGTGACGAGTGGAGTACCTCAGGGTTCAGTCCTGTGTCCTCTCCTGTTTGGTATCTACTTCTCTGAAGTACAGGCTAACACAGAAGGTCTTTGGCTAACAAAGTTTGCAGATGACTGAAAACTAGGAGCAATAATTGAAACTTCTAATGATGTGGACATCCTCCAAAAGGGCCTGACTGAGACAGATGCTTGATGTCCAAGCCATGGCCTCAAGCTCAATGCCAAAAAGTGCATTGTCATCCCCTTTGGTAAAAGCTCTGTACCCATGAACTACCACATAGGCGGTAGCAAACTTAACACCAAACATGTGATAAGAGACCTTGCGACACAGGTGGACAGTAGTCTCTTCTTTCATAATCACATTGCCACAGTAGTCAGGAAATCCTACTACATGGCACACCTCATCACAAAAGGTTTTTCATCCAGGAAAAAAGAGGTAATTATTACCCTCTATTCGTCACTCATTAGACCCATTATAGAGTACAATGCCCCTTTTGGTATGTACCTCACAAGACATCTACAACTGGAAAGACCGCAGAAATACCTCATAAAGAGGATTACCCATCTTAAACAGATGCCCTATGCAGACTGTCTCAAAAATCTCCAGCTTTACTCCATCGCATATCACCTATGCAGATGTGACCTCTGCCTAACATATAAAGCTATGTCAAACACAGAGCTGTTGGACATGCTCCACTTAAAGAAATCTCAATCCCTTTGAGCTACACACTCTAGGGACCTAAACCTTGTCACCACAATAAACAGCACATGCTGGAGGGATAAATTCCTGTCCCAGAGACTTCCCATACTCTGGAGCAAGCTACCCATCTATATCAAATAAAGCTCCTCATTAGCACTCTTCAAGAAAAATCTTGATGATTGGATGGGAAATAGGAAATTTACAATGGGGATCACTTCTGTGGCTCTGCTCAATAGTGACACAGGAAAATAATTTTCTTGGGTGGCAAAAGCCGGGTACCTTCTTGGCTAGGCTTATATAGGCCCTAGGGCAAATAGCCTAGTAACTCCCTATGCACCTATGATCCTATGGAAAAACTGCCCAAACAGAAAATAACTGCAATTTCTGGGCCGAAACCACTCCTTATGTGGTAGATAGGTTACCTAATACTTACCACTCCCACTGATAAGCTAGAAGTATTCCCTCCATCACGGAAAGGCTTGGGGGGCTCAGGAGCTTACAAACAGTTCTGGATACAGCAAATCTGTATCTGGACTAGACTAGTTACAGGAAAAGGGGGAAGCAAGCTTAGAATAGTTTTTTTTTGTTTTTCGTTTTTTTTTTTTTTTTTTTTTAGTAAAGTGAAAATGGAGAAAGCTGGAACAGAAGATAATTCAAAGTTAAGAATCTAAGTGGGTTGGCCTTCTCAAATATTCTCTCTCTGTTAGGTAGAATGAAGTAATGACACTTGACTGGGAGGAGTGTCCCAGATCAGATATACAGTATGGGCGGGAAACTGCAAAGCTGCCAAGTATAAGAGCAAGACACCAATAAACTATTACAGCTACTAGTTGTAGCCACTATATGAAAGTTTTAAACAGATAAATGAGCAAGGAGACTCTAGAGAATGCTTTTAACTGCAAACAAATCAGTTGTAAGATACCTGACTAGAACACGGAAACCTCAAAAAAAAATGCACAGAAAAGCACAGATAGAGCACTCACAAACAGAAAATACATCTCTCAGTATGAAAAAAAAACAGTTTACAGTTAAGTAATTCAGTAAACATGCAATTAGAGTAATGAAACAGAATCTAGCAATGAAAAATACACCTCCAGATTCATCAAGCCCTGCACGGTGTACAGGACTAGTGCAGGAACTCCAGCAGGCAATATGTCTGCTGTGCGATCCAGGAATAAGCTGTAGGGACGTGCACGTGCCCTCCTGCACTAGTCTTGCATGGACTCAGCCCCTGTATGCAAATCACCCCATTGCAGGTGAAATCCATGCAAATGAGGTGAATTTGCGATCCAGAAAGCTGGAAGCTGGCTGTGCAGGACTATTGTAATTTGCAGAAATGTTTTCTGCCAGTAACCAAGTACATTTCTACAAACTACAAAACAGAGCCATGACAGCTCCAAATAAAGGGTGGATATTATGTAGAAAGCATGCCAATGGCCAAATATAAGGCCATTGGCATGGACAAAAGGTGCAAAAATAACAAAATCAACTTTTTCATTTTTTTAGCCAGTCTCGGCTGATTAAGGGTAGGGCAGTAGCGCACAAATGGGATCTGGTGAAAAATAAGAAAAAAACCTAAAATAAGCATTCTAACCATAATCACTATTTTGCCATTATACTCAATGGTAGGCAGAAGACAACATGGCCAGTGAATAGTGGTTGCTAAGGGGGGAGGCTCAGTGTGGGTCCTGTAACTATGCATCAGCAGGCAATCCTATGCAAACTGATACTGAATCCCAGATTTCCCCTGCATGCTAATCAGCACCCAACAGTGTAAGAGCAGGAATAGCTTGGTGTAAGCCTAGGAGTTAGCTGACATCATAGGGGGTGTGTCAGGCATACTGTAAGCAGATTGGAGCCCTGTGGCTCGGGTTTGCCCTTAGCTAAGTAGAGCTAAGCAAGGGGGTGTGTATAAGGCTGCCTAGCACTCTTTATATTGCCTAAGCGGATGTATGCACCACGCACCGGGAAATAGCAGCTCTGTGTACATTTGAGCACTGTGTTTGTGCAGCACACCCCCTGGCTTAAACAGGAAGACAATGGGAAGGAAAAAAAGCAGTAGGAAGATAATCAGGGAGAACTAGCATAGCTGGCAGGTGAAATATATCAGAATCAGCCAATTACACAGACAGCAGCCCAGCCCAGAACACTACTATAAACTATGCAAACACCTTTTGCTCTGGTTTTTCCACATACTCTACACCACCAGTGTATACAAGCAGGGGAATTTTAACAAACAAAAACAACAAAATGATAGGGGCTGCAATAGCTATCATACAACAACATGTGGAAGAGGCTGAGGGTAGTGAAGATGAGAATGCTGTCGACCAACCGACAGTGAGATGACGGAGAGGAGTGTACAGACCCAGGGTAACCTACCAGGGGCTACATGAGCTGGAGATAGTGGAGCACTATAGGGTGGACAGGGACCTCCTACAGCAAATTGTTGAGCTGTGCTGGCTACGCCTCACACACTGAATGAACAGAGGGGAACCCTTCCCAGTGGATACCAAAGTATATGTAGGCCTAAGAATACTAGCTACAGGTACCTTCCAAAGGCCAACTGGGGATATCATGGGGATCTCACAGGCATCAGCATCCAGGTACTCCACCAGTTCCTGGATGCCATGTCAGCACATGCCGGTGAGCATGTATATTTCCCCAGCACCCGTGAGGCATTGGATAGCAATATGCATCTCTTCCACCAAAGAGCAGAATACCATGAGGTAATGGGTGCTATAGACTGCATGCACATACGCATCAAAGCACCATCTGGTGAGCAGGGTAGGGTCTACACCAACCACAAGGGCTTCCCCTCCATCAACTGCCAGGTCATGTGCGATGCCCAGGGCATAATAATGAATGTGTGTGCTGGCTGCCCTGGAAACAATCACGATTCCCACATCTGGCATCTGATGCAGCTGTACCAGAGATTTTCCTATGGGGACATCCATTATGGTCACCTAGTGGAGGATGCTAGTTATGCAGTGGAGCCGTGGCTGATGACACCTATTAGAAATGCACACACACCCAAACAAGAACTCCATAATGAGGCACACGCACAGACCAGAATTATAATAGAGTGTGCGTTTGGGATGCTCAAGTCATGGTTCCAGTGCCTGGACACATCCGGTGGAGCCTTGCAGTACTCACCAGCTACATGTACTCAAATTGTCATCGTATGTGCCATGCTTAACAATATGATCCTGCAGAAACAGCTGCAGTAGGAACAGCATGGGGCAGGGCCACACAGCCCCCCACCATTACAAAGGCCTGCACAGGCACAGAGTGACTCAGAGGAGGAACAACCTGAGCCTGCCCCAGTAGGCAGAAGGAGACATGACCAGTATGCCCTGGCCTTGGCATAGAGGCAACACATAGCACATACTCTGACACAGGAGGGACCCAGGGAATGACACCTCTGTCTGACTTGCACATACAGCAAAAGGGATGCCAGACATGACACTACCTGTGCTCAGCCATGTGTAGGGAGTGTACTATGTGCATCTGACATAGGCAGCCCTCCAGCACCATCCTCAATACTGGCACACCCATAAGGTAAATCACTCTCCTTACCAATTGCTGAATGGAGTAGTATGTGTTGTCACCTGTATCTATGGTATGGATGTGAGCATGCAAGAGAATTGGCTGGCTGAATGGGATGCCAGCAGATAGTAGACACCTATAGTGGCAGCATGAGATCTGTAACAAATACTGGTGTCACCATAGTAGTACTACACATAGTGACAAAACCCACTGCAGGAAATGTGCTGGGCCACATGTATGTCTATATGACACACACATGCCAGTCCAGGAGGTTCACATACCCAACAACAGTCTCAGCCAGCAGGACACGCATAGACAAACACAAACAAAAGCTGTGCTAAGGCCTCTGAATGGTGCCTATGGGTAACCTCCCCCAGGCCTAAACAGAAAAACTACCTCAGATCAGGCAGTAGGATATTAGTTCTGAAGGGTAGGAAGTCAGAAACTAATATGTAGGTCAATCAAGCCTAAGATCTGTAGTCTACTGATATGCCTCTAGTCAGCATGATAGGTTAAAAAACAGAATGAAATGGAGTACCTGACATACCAGTACAGTCATAGCAAATGTGTACATGTGTCAGGTGTGCCCCCCAATCCTATGTAGACATGTAGTAAAAGTCAGGTGTGCCCCCCATTCCTATGTATAAATGTAGTAACAGGCAGGTTTGCCCCCCATCCTGTGTAGCAATGTAGAAACAGTTAGGTATGCCCTCCCAAAACCTATGTAGACATGCAGTAACAGTCATGTGGGCCCCTCCAATCCTATGTAGAAAAGTAGAAACAGTCTGGTGTACCCCCCCAATCTGTTGTACACATGTAGTAGTAACAGGCAGGTGTGCTCTCCCACTCCTATGCAGACATGTAGTAACAGCCAGGTGTGCCGCCCCCAATTCTATGTAGAAATGTAGTAACATGTATGCGTAGGTATAATACCAGTGGAGCACAGATGTCCAGAGGTTGCCAAGATAGCAGGATAGATTGTAGGATCTGTACAATATGCAGGTATGTGTGTGTTAGGTTGGTGTGTGTTTCATATTGTGTAAGAGTGGTCAGTATGTATGCATGTTGATGTTTGACCTGGTGGCAATTGCCCACTACTGCCGATGACAGGGCCAAGTCCTCCCAACTGCAGTGCCAAAGACAATTCCCACCAGTATAACACATGCTAGCAGTAAGCCATTGTAAATGTATGGTGGTAATATGTGTCACCATCTGAAAGATGGACATGGTATGGCTGTTGGCTTACATATATAAGCAGTACACAGAGAAATGTACCCAAGACATAGTGTATATAAGGTGTAACTGTGAAATGGACACACCCTTGGAGTTGTACATAGAGGTATGCATCACATTATCTGGGCCTGTAGAAGGGAATGCTGGTGTTGTCTGGCCAAACACTTGCAGATCACAAAGGTGATAGGACTGATGCGTTGGGAAACAGCTGATGTGCCTGCACATGCCAGCATAACTGGAATGCCCCATGCATATCTGTGAGTCAGATGCAAGTAGTGTCCATAGCACACATGCACCGAGCTCACCCAAACACCACCCACAGGTACCTCTCTGGTCGTATCCCTGCTGTTGGGAATGGGTACAATATGACCCCCACCTGTGTATGGCAATAGAGAAGGAATGCAGCATGCAGTGCAGGTGTCCCATGCAGGTGTGTCCCTAGCTGTAGGTAGGACCCTGCCAGCATCCACACCACCTGATCAATACTGATAGAAAGTATTGGCATGAACACCTAACACACCTACCCTGTCACTGCAGGGGAATGTACTGTATGGCGGTCTGGGACTGTAGGACTTACAGAATGCAATGGCCTGCCACAGCTGGCCTGCATCACCACCAAATGGCCTACAGGCCTCTGCCAAAGGCTTGTGTCTCACACGTACTGCCAATGCATGTTATGTCATGGACACCCAAATAACAAAATCAAGTAAAGAAAGGCACACAAGTGGAGAGACAGCACAATGTATTCAAAAAAGACATTATTCCACACAATAATAAATGGGAAGAGTCATTTTCATTTTACTGGCATTTATTATTGTGCGGAATAAAGCCTTTTTTGAATACATTGTGCTCTCTCCACTTGTGTGCCTTTCTTTACCCAAATAACAACATAACACACTCCACATAAGCCATATGCAAGGCCATGTGGACAAACCACAGTAACATGTCCACCATGACCCACTGCATGACCTGTGGTCCAACACCAAAACACAGCTGTGATGAGGTGATAACCTTAGGGAAAGTATCAGAGAATGTATGCATAATGTATGGAAGAGGATAGAATAATAGAAGGAGGTGGGAGCATGGGCAGCATGGAATGTGCAAGGTCCGACACACAGCTGTGTGCATATACTATCCCTGGCTGCAAACACATAAATGGGTGGCTACAAAACTACCCGTACACCACATTGGGGTAATGTCCTGACTTATGACCCCTGCCTTTGGGTAACCGGTGTGAATCTGTACAGCTGTGAGGTATTGCAACAGCAAGATAAGGCCATACTGTTATGTCGATGGATGTATAAGTATGGGATCCTCTGCCAGCACTGTACCAAGGTGCTGAGCTGGACACACAGATCCAGCAGCTAGTGTCTGCAGCTCCCCCTCCAGAATGGCATAACTTTCCATGAATATGTAGGCATTTGCTCACAATACCGGACAAAGCAACATTCACCCTTGTTCCCCAGGACATCACCGTGAGCAAGAATGTCCAACTGACAGTACCTGAGAACATAAAACATCACAGTGTTTAACAGTACACATGTCTGAATATCTCTGCTAACATCAGTACCATGTAGCAGAAACAGCACAGACACAATCACCTACAGTACACACTATCCCTTGCACAGTTTGACCCCATATTGCCAAATAATCTACAGATACCCTGCAGAAACAGTTTGCTACCTGTAGGTGTACAACATAAAGGTCTGCACTGGAGTGAAAACTACCTGGAATGGATCCACACATTCAGTACAGAAGAGCATACTGGGCATGTTCACACAAAAATGAAGACAATGTCAGACAACAACATACTGAAAGGTTATACTGGGCATGCTCGCACACAAACAAATGAAGCTCATGTCTGCATACAACAGTGGACCATACATATCTGACAGTTGCAGATGTTAGGACAACACACTATGATATGCCAAAAGTAGACATACATAGATGTGTGGAAGAGAGTGACTGTGGCAAAGAGCCATCCATCATGAGGCCTGTCCCACCCAGCACACAGCCAAATGGCTACAACCACATGATGTGTACATGTCACTCACTGTAGAAAGAAGCCACTGGTATCCGTTTTCATTACAGACTATGTGGTGCAAGTGACTGTACAAGGCAGTACTCATCTAGCAGCTGTATACACGTAGCTGTGGAATATAACCCTGCATGTGCCTGCATGTGATGTGTCAACCTCTAGATGAATGGGTTATTGCCCATGCACACACACTGCGATCCCCATAGCCCTACTATGACAAGCCTGCTGCTGTCATTCACTTTGAATACACCCTTGGAAAAGAAGTAGCCCAGTAATCTCTGTGGTGCATCCTAAAAGTGCAATGCTGTGCTGTGATAAACTAATTAGGTAGGAGTTCTAATCCCAGACATGTTAACTGTGTGTGTGTGTGTGTGTGTGTGTGTGTGTGTGTGTGTGTGTGTGTGTGTGTGTGTGTGTGTGTGTGTGTGTGTGTGTGTCACTGTCTGTGTAGGGGGCAATGCATTGTAGGCTAGTGACACTCAATACAATTCAAATGCCCTACTTTGTCAAGGCTGCTGATGTCATTCACTGCGAAATATAACTTTGGGAAAGGTGTAGCTCAGTAATCTCCATGACGCTTCCTATAACTGTGTAATGCTGTAGTGTGCTAAACTAGTTAGGTAGGAGTTCTAAATCCAGACATGGCAACTGTGTGTTTGTGTGTCTCTGTCTGTGTAGGGAGCAATGTATTTTAGGCTAGTCACAATCATTATAATTCAACTGCCTACTTTGGCAAGGTTGCTGATGTCATTCACTGTGAAATGCACCTTTGGGAAAGGTGTATTGCAGTAATCTCTGTAGCGTGTTCTATAACTGCGTAATGCTGTAGTGTGGTAAATTAATTAGGTAGGAGTTCTATTCCCCGACATGGCAACTCTGTGTGTCTCTATCTGTGTAGGGAACAATGCCTTTTAGGCTAGTCACACTCACTACAAATCAAATGACCTACTTTGGCAAGCCTGTTGATGTTAGTCACTGTGAAATACACCTTTGGGAAAAGTGTAGCCCAGTAATCACTGTGGTGTATCCTATAACAGCATAATGCTGTAGTGTGATATAGTATTTGGTAGGGGTTTTATTCCCACACATGGCAAGTATGGATGCTTGTGTGTGTGTTTCTATGTCTGTGTGGGGAGCAATGCTTTTTAGGCTAGTCATACTCACTACAAATCAAATGCCCTACTTTGGCAAGCCTGCTGATGTCAGTCACTGTGAAATACACCTTTGGGGAAGAAGTACTCCAGTGATCTCTGTGGCATGTCCTATAGCTGCGTAATGTTGTAGTGTAATAAACTAGTTAGGTAGGAGTTCTAATTCCAGACATGGCAGGTGTGTGTGTGTGTGTGTGTGTGTGTGTGTGTGTGTGTGTGTGTGTGTGTGTGTGTGTGTGTGTCTGTGTTTGTCATTCGTATCCTGTGTGGAGGTGACTGCGAGTAACAAATGGAGTCATTGTGGAAAGGGTTTTGCAAATTCCTTATATGGTGGCCCTATTATAAGTCACAATGTCCACCTTACAAGTATAACAGATGTGAAATAGCCGAAAGCCTGGGGTGGCAATCCATACCCCTACATGTGACAACAAGGCCTTGTGAACAAAGTTAACAACCCTTGTATTACACAGAGAACACTCTCACCTCATGTGTCATACACAAACACACTTGCCTAGATAACAACTGCTATGTTGGTAGTACCCTGCATATTGCCCACAGATAGTAACCATGGTGGGATTGCAGTGGACTACAAAGGGAATGGCACCCTATCCAACAGTACAGTATGACACCTGCAACACCTGTGGTGCCATAAAATGTGACCCACATAGGACATACCATACCTTATACACATACCCTGTATGGACGGATGCTACTGACACCAGGGAATACCTGTATCATGCTATTAAAGTAGGTGCAGGGTCAACTTGCTGTCCATTACCTGTTCCCAGCACATGAGGCCAGG